>NC_081180.1:95107-194401 GCF_029867415.1 Vicia villosa | reverse complement strand
CGCAGCTGCTGGTTGTAGTACACAGATGCTCTGGATGAAAAGTCAGTTAGAAGATTATCAGATATTTGAGAGTAACATTCCTATACTCTGTGATAATACTTCTGCTATATGTTTATCTAAGAATCCTATTCTTCATTCAAAAGCTAAACATATTGAGATAAAACATCATTTCATAAGGGACTATGTTCAGAAGGGTGTTATATCTTTAAACTTTGTTGATACAGACCATCAATGGGCTGATATCTTTACAAAACCCCTAGCTGAAGATAGGTTTAAGTTCATTCTGAAGAACATCAGTATGGATTTATGCCCAGAATGAGAAGATGAGAAGTTCTCATGTATGAGTATCTTCTGAAATGAATGTGGAACATTTTTTTAATCAGAAGTTCTGATTGAATTCTTTTAGAAATTATGATTCGGTTATTACTAACGTTTCATTGTCTAAGTTGATTCAGAACCTCTTTTAAAGCAAAACAGCTGTTACGCTTTATCTCGGGATGGTAAACCTGTCATTTCTATTCATGGATATGCGCGCGTGCAGTTGAAGGGACGCCGACCATAGGTAACTGTGCTAGTCACCTCATTTGTCTTTATTATATCTCTCCTCACGTCACGTAACATTAAATGCTAGTCATCATTCGTTTCATTTTATTTTCCTTTAAATACTCTTCAAAATGGTTTTCGGTTTCCTATCTCTTTGTTTTCCTCTTAAAGTTTTTTTTTTCTCTCTCTCTCTCTCTCTCGTTTTTCATTTCTTCTCTCAAAACCTAGCGATTCACCCTAAGTCTGTTGAAGCTCCATGACTCAAAGGCGACAGATCTCTGTGCATCTCGGGATGGCTCTTCTAATACCTCTCAAGTCAGATCCTTCTTTGATGTTGTTATCAACTTTCATCCAAAGACAGAAGACTTTCTTGAGTTGTGGGAAGATAGGCTCAACGTCTATGTTGAGGGAAAGCCCCGTTTGCAACATTAGCTCTCTGTCTGTGAACTGTCCCTCACTTCCTCCTTGGTTCTGGGATCTCTCCTACAGTGGAGGTTTCAGTCTGGAAGACAAGAAGTCCTCCGGGATTCTTGATGGGTTGACACAGAGCGTGTCTAGCTAGGGCTCTGTTTTTAATTTTTGTAGTGATTTCCTCTTTGGAAACTCTACTATGTATTTGCTAGGAATGTTTCTCATCTTGTTAAACATAGGAACCCTTTGTAATATCTTTTGATTATCAATGAAAAGTTTCCTTGTGTTTTACATTCCAGTAAATGTTTTCTTTTGACGTTTTATACATCTGAATCTTTTTAAAATATTCTTTTTGATGTTATGACAAAAAGGGGGAGAAGATAAATGATAAATGATTTGATTAAATCTATCAGTTGCTGGGTAAAGGCTCCCACACATTCACTAACAAGAACTGCAAGTTCTACATAGTTTAAGTGTTTTGCAGGTACAAAGAAGTGAAGTGAATCTTCAGAAGCAAACACTAGAAGCAAAACCATAAGAAGTGTTATTCTGTAAAAGGAATAAGCTCTTGGAAACTGAAGCAAGCTGAGTGCTGTCAAGCTTCAGAGATCAGAAGCAAGAAAGAAGAATGAATCAGAAGCACTGATAATAGAATTTGAATATCATTGTCTATCCTATTCTGACAAAATTCTATTTGCTCTGATACATATAATGTTATGGCTCTGATACATTATTTGCTCTGATACATTATCTCAGCCTATATGGCTCTGAAACATATAATGTGATCAAACATACATTTTATGCTCTAACTCGTTCATGCTGACTTTTGTCGTTTAGTTTTTGTTCTGTAACATTTCAGGATGTAGAGATGCTCTGATGATGCTCTGGTACATTCAACAATGTTCTGATACAAATCTAGCATGAAGTGATGTTGGTAGACATTCAAAGTTCTGAAGCTATCCGAGGGAAGCAGAAATCAGAAGATGTGAATGTTCTAGAAGATCCAGAAAATTCAAAGTTCTGAAGCTGTCCTGAATGGAAGCAGAAGTCAGAAGCTGTGAATGGTCTGAAGATCAAAGAAACTCAAGTTCTGAAGCTGTCCACGATGGAAGCAGGAATCAGAAGCTGTGAGTGTTCTAAGGATCTAAAGAAATTCAAGTTCTGAAGCTGTCCAATGGAAGCAGAAGTCAAAAGCTATGAATTCTCTGAAGGCAGAAGCTTATATGATCGTCTCTACCGAAATAATCAGGGAAGTCTTTTATCAAAGTTCTTCGAGTATTTATTTCAGGGGGAGATTATTTATCTCAGGGGGAGATTGTTAATCTCAGGGGGAGACATATTCATATGCTTATGCTATAGCTGTGTAATTTGTCTTTTGCCGTCTACTCTTTCTGATCGCAAATTCATATCATTTATATATGTTTTTGTCATCATCAAAAAGGGGGAGATTGTTAGAACAAGATTTGTTCTTATCAATTATCTTAGTTTTGATGATAACAATAATATGAATTTTGCTTAAGATAATATGGTACTCTAATCCAATGCAATTTCCCTTTCAGGAAATATATAAAGAGTACGCATAATTCAGCGCTCAGAAGATGTGTCTCAAATGGTTCAGCATGCAACATCAGAACATGGTCTGGCAAGACATCAGAAGATGGTCGAAGCAGAATCAGAACATGGGTCTATGAAGCATCAGATGAACAAGAGATCAGAAGCACTGAAGATCAGAAGATGGTATCACGCAACAGAAGCACTTCAAGATCAGAAGATCAGAAGATGCTTTGCACCAAGCTGTTTGACTCTGATGATATTCAAACGTCGTATTCACAACATCAGATCAGAAGGAAGTACACGTGGCAGACTACGCTGACTGACAAAAGGAACGTTAAAGCTACTAAAGGCAACGTCAGTAGACACAGCGTGAACAAGGCTCGAGGTAGTTGACAAAAGCGTATAACATTAAATGCGAAGCTGTACGGAACACGCAAAGCATTAAATGCATTCAACGGTCATCTTCTCAACGCCTATAAATATGAAGTTCTGATGAGAAGCAAGGTTAACGATCCTGAACAAAGACAATTCAAATTAACTTGCTGAAACGCTGTTCAATCTAAACTCAGAATCTTCATCTTCATCAAAGCTCACTACATTGCTGTTGTAATATCTTAGTGAGATTAAGCTTAAACTGTAAGAGAAATATCACAGTTGTGATTATCGCTTTTAAGAAGCATTTGTAAACTCTTGAATTGATTACATTAAGTTGTAAGGAACTAGAGTGATCGGTTGATCAGTATACTCTAGGAAGTCTTAGCAGTTGGCTGAGCAGGAAGTCTTGGCAGTTGGCTGAGCAGAAAGTCTTAGGAGTGAACTAAGCCTAGAGTGATCGTGTTGATCAGTAGACTCTAGAAAAGTCTTAGGAGTTGATCGGTAAAATAGCAAGTGTACTATTTTGCCTCTGTAGTAATAAAGGGAAAATTCCCCGAATATCGATCTCAAGGACTGCGTGAGATTATAGAGTTAGTCGCACTTCAATTAAACAAAAAGCCTTGGGGTTTTGGTTTTTGTGATTACAAATTAAATTGCAAATAAACTTAAAAAGGATGAATTGGCCAAATATGAGTAACATGCCAGGGTAGGTGTGTGCATTAACATGTAACAATTCTGAACCCTTATTTCATTAACAAAGTTCAACTTATCAATTACCGGTTCTTAAGGGTATTTGCTCCTAAGTCCTTAGTGGGCAAACTTTTGAACATTGAAATCCTAATCCCAAAGTCCTTCGAAATTAGTGATCAAATCAAATATTATTATAATCAAGAACAATCCGGTTACTATAGGGTATCCCTAGTCCTAGGTGATATCTACTATAATATAATGGTATAAAAACCCTAACAATGGAGGTCAATCCTAATTGTCAGTCATAAATCAATCCAGTTGGTCCGACGAGGAAAGCATTAAAAACCTTATACCATTAAATTGAATGTAAAAGAGAAACATGTTATTGAAATTCGGAATTCAAAATCATCACAAATGTTAATCAGGGACACCCCCCTAGCATTGGGGGGTTTAGCTACTCATATCATCCAAAGAGATTACAAAGATATCAAATAAAGACATTACAATAGAGATGATGAACTTTGATCTTCAATGGCTTCCGCTCATGAGAGTTCTCCGTTCTTCTCCAATTGCATAGGCTTCTTCTCTCAATCCTCCAATTCTTCGTGTGGCAAAAAGATCCCTAATTCATCTTGGAAACCCTCCTAAATAGTGCAGACTCACTTAAGTTGGTTGGAAATTCCAAAAACACCCCTGCAGGCCAACCACTGAACTAAATAATAAAAATCACTGAAATCAGCGTCATCACCCAACACGGGCCGTGTTGTGCAACACGGTCACCCGTGTTGCTTCACTGTAATATTTATTTTTCAACTTTGGTCCCAGGATGTGCAACACGGGCCGTGTTGTGCAACACGGGCACCCGTGTTGCTTCACTGTTTTTCCTCTCTCTCAAACTTCGCTCCCAACTCTCTTCCTGACACGGCCCGTGTTGGGCAACACGGCCACCCGTGTCAGGCCTCCTGTAGCATGTTTTCTGAACTTCCTCAAAACTTCCGAGTTTCGCACTGATTTACTCCGGTTTCTCCATATGAACCTGAAAACATTAAAACATACAACCAAAGCATAAAATGACGAATAAAGACATAAAACACTCAAAAACAAAACTTAACCATACTTAAAAACAACGATAAAAATATGTGTGAAAACCACTGATCAAACTCCCCCAAACTTAAACCGTTGCTTGACCTCAAGCGACAATTACAAAAGTTAATGACCTTCAAAGCACACGGTGTTCATACGTGAGATATCTGTCTGTATTGATCAAGAAACAGTGATTTGGCATTCACATGACGCGACGAGTTTTGTTACCACATTAATCCTCAAGCTCCCGTTTCGGATACCTCTCCAACTATGCTTTGCACTTAAGTCTCTTTCCGATTTTCCTCCTCTTTCATTCGGACAATCATATTAAGGCACTGCATTTCTTATAATAATCATCACCTGCATGAGACGGATCAAGGCTTCTTATTATTTTTCTGGCACCAAACTAGCAGCATTGGCTACTTTTTATTACCGATGAAATTTTCAAACTTTGCAGTTATATATTGTCCTTTTGGACGACGTTTGGGGATCAATCTCCTTTGGGCTGAATAACCGGGTGAGGATTACCCAACTTAGCGAGCCGATTGCCTTTTACCGCCTTTTCATCATTTGGTACCAACTTTATATCTCTCTTTTTTTTTTTTTTTCAACCAGCCATCATGCAAGTGAATCCGAATTATGCCAGACTGTATCAATAAACTACTCGAGAAGTACTTCTCAGGAGACAAGTACTATGGTGCAAATCTACACGTTAGACTCGTATCTCTTTCAGGGAACCAGGGGTGCTTAAACAAACCTCTTGTCACATTATTCCGCACTTCCTGTCCTCAAACAATCCTCGCTTCATCTCTATATACTATTCCCGATCGCTCTTTAGGATCAAAACTTCTTCAACAAAAATTTAAAATTTCGGTAAAAATTTGGGCAGAATTCACTTTATGGTTTCACATCATACCAATAACATAAAACTAACATAAAAATAAAATGCACAGAGAAGAGCCTCCCCCAAACTTGAACTAAACATTGACCTCAATGTTTCAGAACGAGTTCGAGAGAGGTGACTCACAGAGGGTATCGCACTCTAATGATCACTTCCAGGCTTTCACCAGAGACGTCCTCTTTTATTTCCTGAAAATAAAATAAACAAACAGAGAAATTAATTATTAAAACCGTGGGTTGCCTCCCACGAAGCGCTTCGTTTAACGTCGCATGGCTCGACGGTCCATTACCCTCTATTATGGAGGGTATTTCCTTTTCCAAACCTTGTTGCTTGTCACTTTCGCAACCACTAACTCATGAAGACGAAAAGCATTCACCGCTTTTCTCTTTAATTTACTTCCCACATTCTTCTTCTTTCCTTGCTCTTTCTCCTCCACCTTCTTCTTGACTTCCTTAGCTTTCTTAAGATTTTTAACAACTACATAAGATGGTTCCACCCGTGAGGCTATGCTTGACACTTTTTCTTGGAGCTGTTTAGACTTCTTGTTCTTTTCCTCACTTTCTGTCATACCATCAGAAGTTTGATCATTCACAACCGCCCTCTGTCTTTTGACTCCTAACATCTTCAACGTTACTTCTTCATCAAAAGATTTAAGCGTCAGCGTTCCTTTTTCAATGTCGAGGTTGCAGCGGCCTGTCGACAAAAATGGCCTCCCAAGAAGGATAGGAGTTTCTTCGTCTTCCGGAATGTCCATGATGTGGAAGTCAACAGGGAATACAAATTTATCAACTTCCACTAGTACATCTTCAGCTACCCCATATGATTTCTTAACGGTGTGATCGGCAAACCTTAACTGGGTCTTACTTTCACTAATCTTTTCCAACTCAAGCTTTTTGAAAATGGACAAAGGCATTAAACTCACACTAGACCCAGAATCGAGGAGTACCTTTTTAAATGCTATATTCTTGATAGTGCATGGTATCGCCACCGCCCCAGGGTCTTTCCTCTTTATTGGGATCTTTCTTGCTGTCGAAACTATACCACACTTCTCCGTTGCGATTTTTGGTTCTCCTCCTAGTGATCTCTTTTTCCCCAACACCTCCTTCATAAATTTCTTGTACAAAGGCATGTGCTCAAGGGCTTCAAAGAATGGTAGATTTACCTCTAACTTTTTGAACAACTTAGTAAACTTCTCAAAGTCTTTCTCTCTTGAACCCTTCTTTGTCACTCTGGAGGGGAAGGGTAGTTTTATCACCGGTTCCGCGTCTTTCTTATTTTTTTCTTCATTTGGTTTAACTGGTGGCACCACAACTTCTGGATCTTTTGGATTCTCTCTTATTTCCAGATCCACCTCTATTACCATGGGGTCATCTATTTCCTCTTTTTCTTTTTCAGACTCTGCTACTCTCCTACTTCTTGTAGTAACAACATTAATTTTCTCTTGGTCTTTCGGATTTTTCACAGTTGAGCTCGGAAGGGTACCTTGTGCCTGTAGAGTGAGATGTTGTGCTATCTGCCCCACTTGAACTTCCAGATTTTTAATTGAGGCCGAAGTGTTTCTGTGGTTGTTTCTTGTTTCTTCTTGGAACTGAGAACACTGCCCAGCTAATCTTTCAATTGCCACTTCCCATTCTGCCTTCTGGGTACCTTGTTGTTGTTGATCTTTCCAAGCAAAATTTGGATGATTCTTCCACCCTGGATTATAGGTGTTAGAATACGGGTTGTTTTGCCTTAGGAATTTGATTTCTTCAATCTGCTTGGGAGTAGCGAAACAGTACACCGTTTGGTGTGGGCCATTACAGATTTCACAGCTGACAGGTTGAGCTTGTTGAACTTGAGCCACCTGTTGTTTACCTATATTCATAGCCTTCAATTTCTTTTCAACTTCTGCGGCTATCGCATCTTCAACCCGAGTTTTAGAAGTCTCCAGCTTGAGATCAATGATTCCTTCCGGTTTGCTAGCACACCTGTCATACAATTCCAAATGCTCATTTGCAGCTATTGCTTCAATGATTTTGATGATTCCTGAGGCTGTTGTGAAATTTGTCGAGCCTCCAGCTGCTGTATCAATTAACTGCTTTGTTTTGATTCTGAGTCCATTGACAAATACTTGCATCTGTTCAGTCTTGTCCATGTTGTGAGTGGGACATGCCACTAGAATTCTTTTGAATCTTTTGTAGGCATCTCCTAAGGGCTCACCCTCCTGCTGCTTGAAATTTAGAATGTCATACCTCTTCCTTATAAATACCGAAGCGGGAAAATACTCATTTAAGAAAGCTTTTTCCATCTCTTCCCATGATGTAATGCTGCCCGCTGGAAGGGAATAAAACCACTCTTCTGCTTCTTCTGCCAAGGTGAATGGAAACATTCTCAGCTTCTTGGCCTCTTCTGTATGACCTTCGATTTTTAAAGTTGTACTCATGGTCAGAAACCTCTGTAAGTGCTTGTTTGCATCTTCATCAACCTTTCCGGTGAAAGGCTTTCTTTCGAGCTGAGTGATGGTGCTTGGGTGCAATTGAAAATTAGGGACATTCACCGGTTGGTTGATAATTGTTTGTCTTCCCCCCGGTGTATTTGCAACTCCATAGTCTCCGAGGAGTCTCTCTGGTGGTGGTACCTCGCCCATGACTTCTTCTTCACTTTCAGAACCTGAATGAACTGTCACAACTTCTTCTTCGGATTCCAGTTTAGCTTGATGAGCTTGTCTGCGCCTGGCGTGAAAAGTCCTTTCAATTTCCGCGTCAAAAAGAAATTCTGCTGAGGCCTTGCCTCGCATAAACAGATTAGACAATTATTAGAATGAGGAAAAAATAATATAAAATTTTTTTTTATTTTTTTATATATATTTTGAAAATAAAATTTTAGTCGCAGAGCAACAAAATTCTAATTGAAATAAAACTAAAACTCTACAATTTTCGGCAGTCCCCGGCAACGGCGCCAAAAACTTGATCGGTAAAATAGCAAGTGTACTATTTTGCCTCTGTAGTAATAAAGGGAAAATTCCCCGAATATCGATCTCAAGGACTGCGTGAGATTATAGAGTTAGTCGCACTTCAATTAAACAAAAAGCCTTGGGGTTTTGGTTTTTGTGATTACAAATTAAATTGCAAATAAACTTAAAAAGGATGAATTGGCCAAATATGAGTAACATGCCAGGGTAGGTGTGTGCATTAACATGTAACAATTCTGAACCCTTATTTCATTAACAAAGTTCAACTTATCAATTACCGGTTCTTAAGGGTATTTGCTCCTAAGTCCTTAGTGGGCAAACTTTTGAACATTGAAATCCTAATCCCAAAGTCCTTCGAAATTAGTGATCAAATCAAATATTATTATAATCAAGAACAATCCGGTTACTATAGGGTATCCCTAGTCCTAGGTGATATCTACTATAATATAATGGTATAAAAACCCTAACAATGGAGGTCAATCCTAATTGTCAGTCATAAATCAATCCAGTTGGTCCGACGAGGAAAGCATTAAAAACCTTATACCATTAAATTGAATGTAAAAGAGAAACATGTTATTGAAATTCGGAATTCAAAATCATCACAAATGTTAATCAGGGACACCCCCCTAGCATTGGGGGGTTTAGCTACTCATATCATCCAAAGAGATTACAAAGATATCAAATAAAGACATTACAATAGAGATGATGAACTTTGATCTTCAATGGCTTCCGCTCATGAGAGTTCTCCGTTCTTCTCCAATTGCATAGGCTTCTTCTCTCAATCCTCCAATTCTTCGTGTGGCAAAAAGATCCCTAATTCATCTTGGAAACCCTCCTAAATAGTGCAGACTCACTTAAGTTGGTTGGAAATTCCAAAAACACCCCTGCAGGCCAACCACTGAACTAAATAATAAAAATCACTGAAATCAGCGTCATCACCCAACACGGGCCGTGTTGTGCAACACGGTCACCCGTGTTGCTTCACTGTAATATTTATTTTTCAACTTTGGTCCCAGGATGTGCAACACGGGCCGTGTTGTGCAACACGGGCACCCGTGTTGCTTCACTGTTTTTCCTCTCTCTCAAACTTCGCTCCCAACTCTCTTCCTGACACGGCCCGTGTTGGGCAACACGGCCACCCGTGTCAGGCCTCCTGTAGCATGTTTTCTGAACTTCCTCAAAACTTCCGAGTTTCGCACTGATTTACTCCGGTTTCTCCATATGAACCTGAAAACATTAAAACATACAACCAAAGCATAAAATGACGAATAAAGACATAAAACACTCAAAAACAAAACTTAACCATACTTAAAAACAACGATAAAAATATGTGTGAAAACCACTGATCAGGAGTGAACTAAGCAGTTGTTCCTGGAGTGATCAGTGTGTGATCAGAAGACTCTGGAAGACTTAGTTGCGGACTAAGTGGAGAACCATTGTAATCCGTGCGATTAGTGGATTAAATCCTCAGTTGAGGTAAATCATCTCTGCGGGGGTGGACTGGAGTAGCTTCGTTAACAGCGAACCAGGATAAAAATAATTGTGCATTTTATTTTTATTGTCCAAGTTTTAAAGTCACACTTATTCAATCCCCCCCTTTCTAAGTGTTTTTCTATCCTTCAAGAACAATCTTTATTGGTCCGATAAAGAAGGCATTAAAAACAGTATAAAATTGAATTGAATAACATAAACATGAAGTCGATCAAATCAGAATATCAAAAGTCATTACAAACCAAATCAGGGACACCCCCCTAGCATTGGGGGGTTTAGCTACTCATATTGTTCAAAAGAAATTCAAAAATATCAAAGTTAAACATTACAGATAATCGGGGAATTTGTGATCTTCAATTGCTCTTGCTCATGAATGATCTCTCTTCTCCAATAATCTCATACGCTGCTCTGCTTCAGATTCAATTCCTTTGGTTGTGTCAAAGATACTCCTTCTCTTCTCCATCCTTCACTATATATTGCAAACCCTTCTTTTTAAGTCGGAAAGTACCAAAACGCCCTTCTGGATCACTTTTTGAGTAAAAAGCATAAAAACATGAAAATCAGCGTAGCAAGCCAACACGGGTCGTGTTGGGCAACACGGGTGCCCGTGTTGGTCCTCTGGCTCCTCTAAAAATAATTCTTGCACTCAGTAGCAGCAACACGGGTCGTGTTAGGCAACACGGGTGCCCGTGTTGCACCACTGCTTTTCCACTTTTCCTTCTTGCTTACACTCCCAGCAACACGGGTCGTGTTACTCAACACGGGCGCCCGTGTTGCACTACTGATTTTATCCTTTCTTCTTTGTCTTGCGCTCTACCTCCGACATTTCTTGCACTGGGTCGAGTGAAGAATCTCCTAGATCTGAAATACCATTAAACAACCAAACCAACGCATAAAATGGGAAAATAAACTCGAAAACTAACAAACGGATAAAACTTGCAAAAACAAACCAACTTACTTAAACAGCTTAAAAAGACTATACTATGACATTAAGCAGTGCAAAATACCTGAATTATCATCAGGAAAGTGACAAAGACATAGTGAGAATCGTGACCGATCAGTGTCCTATGAACATGCATTTAAGAGCTCTAGGTTCGATCTTGTCTTGCCTAATGTGAGCACAGGCTACGCAGCCAAATACTCTTAGTTTGTCGAGATCTGGTGGATGTCCCGACCAAACTTCTTCAGGTGTCTTCATATCTAACACTGTCAAAGGACATCTATTTATCAGATATGTTGCTTTCGAAACAGCCTCAGCCCAAAACACCTTCTTTAATCCGGCACTAGTCAACATGCATCTGAATCTCTCCAAAATAGTTTGATTAAACCTTTCAGCCAAACCATTTTACTATGGAGTACCTACAGTAGTTCTGTGCCTTGCAATACCAAAGGCAGCACAAAAAATATCGAACGCGTCATTGCAAAATTTAAGGCCATTATCGGTTCTCAACCTCTTGACCTTCCTGCCAGTTTGATTTTCGACCAGAGTCTTCCAACTTTTGAAATTCTTAAAAGTTTCATCCTTAGTCTTCCGGATGAATACCCATAACTTCCTAGAATTGTCATCAACTATGGATAGAAAATACCTTGCTTGTGAATGTGATAGACACCTTGTAGGACCCCAAATATCAGCATGGATGTAATCAAGGGATCCATGTGTTCTTTGTTTGCCTTTGTTGAACTTCACTCTGCAAGATTTTCCAAGTACATAGGGTTCACAAAACTTCAGCTTTTTGACTTTGTCTCCACCAAGCAGATTTTGTTTCCCTAATTCGACTAGACCCCTTTCATTGACATGGCCCAATCTCATGTGCCAGATTTTTGTCTTTGACAATAGTTTTATGGATGCAACATTTGTTGAACCACTTACAACTTCAGCCTCAAGGGTATACATGTAACACTCCGTATTTTCGTAATTTAATTTAAATTAATTTAATTTAATTATGGGAATCATTTGGAATTATTGAGAATTGTGAGAATTAAGCAAATGGGCTTGAGCTGTGATTAGTAAAGAGGGGGTGTGTTGTAGGCCCTATTACTAATTAGAATAGTTTTATTTTATTTTATTTTTCACAAAATAAAGGATTTTGAGAAAAGTGGAATAGAACCAAAAGAAGAGAAAGTCTGAAAGTGAAAGAGCAGAGAAGCGGAGAAGTGCAAAAAGAGGAAAAGCGAAGAATCAACCTTCAGGTAAGGGGGGACTCTTCCATTTATCTTCTATTATGGGATTATAGATAGTAGGATGGATTGAATATGTTGTTTGTGTCAATTGAGTTACTTAAACAGCTTAAAAAGACTATATTATGACATTAAGCAGTGTAAAATACCTGAATTATCATCAGGAAAGTGACAAAGACATAGTGAGAATCGTGACCGATCACAACCCCAAACTTATTTCATTGCTTGTCCTCAAGCGATGCTCGATAAACAAGTAAGGCCCCCCCAACTTATTCACAGATATCTTACCACAGTACTTCTGAGATTTTTCGCACTTCCCTTTTCTTGAACTTTCAATGATTTCCTTCTTCCCCGAATATAGTGACTCCGTTATACTTCCACATTGCGGTGTCTCTTTACCTGTAAGCTTATTCACACTCTCACCAAAACTCTCAGGTTAAAGTGTTTTCACTCAATGATCAAGGCATGCACAGTCAACTCATAGATTTGTATAACATTTATCTTCATCTCATGCGCACACGACACACTTTTAGAGGTCTTTTAAGGTTGTAACGGGGCTAAGGGACAAGGTGGGATGAACAAACAAACGGGAGAACTAGAGGCTTTTGGCTTAGAATCAGAGTTATTATCTCGCTCACTGTGTTAGTATGAAGTTCACAATCACAAATGTCGGACACTGTTTCTTAAGATCTTTGACTGACTACGCATATCTTACTTTGAATATCTCTTTTCTTGCGCATCGTTATTCTCAGATCAGTTTCTTCTATAGATAAGTGCTCCCTTTTTGTATTTTTCATTTCATTTTCTCTCTTTTTTTTTTCTTTTTTTTTTGTTCTTATGTACTTATCTATTCTTCTGATTTCGGTGTACCGACCCCAAACTTAAATTGTTTCACAGTTTGCAACAATAACAACTCTTATCTAAGCAGGGTAAGGAAGTGTTTGGGTTATGGGTTAATTCATGCATGTATTAAACAAACAAAAGGCTATATGGCTCAAACGGGGTTAACAAGGGATAACGTGAAAAGGTTGGCTTGAAAGGCTCAGGTGTAAAACAAACAAGTGCCTCAGTGTGTAAACATGTGCATTAGAAATTTCAACAAAAACTTACACAAATCAAGAGTGACGATGGCATACCTGACAACTCTCATGATGATTTTGTATTTGGATTTTTATGATCCTCACCATGTTTGGTCAAGCTCACAGGGTCCGAAGACACTTCCTGCTTGGTACACTTCATCACCTCTCCGAGTCTGCAAGTCTATCATTGGGTCCAATTTTTGAAAGTGCGTCCGATCATTGAAATCAACAGTACCAACCTTTTGGGGGTTCCTTTCACCATTGCGAGGTGCGATTCAGTTCACTATCTCAAATTCTCACCACTTTTCCTGCTAACAATTTCAGCATCCTGCACTGACATGTCATAGCTACACACAAACTATCAAAAATACTGACAAATTCAAAAGAGATATGATATCAAAATGAAAATGAAAAGAAAATACTGAAAGCGATAAAAGAACTCCCCCCACACCTGAACGAAACATTGTCCGCAATGTTTGTGCACAAGCATGAGAGGTACATACCGGACCTACTGAGGAGGGGGTGGAAATTGCAACATCAAACGTTGCATCATCTCGTGCATATCAGTGATCATTATTCCTTGACGGGTCTGCTCTTCTCCCTGCCTGGTTTGCTCAGTTCGCAGGTGCCCAATTTCAGATTGGACCCATTCCCATTGATTCGGAGCCATAGAGGAGGATCCTGAACCATAGGTATCAAAATGAGAGGGCTCCTGTGGAAACTGATGGTGAGTCGGGTCTTCGCCGTCTCCTTGATTACCTGCATCAAAATCAACATCTTGGTCGTCTCCTTCCGGAGCGACATTAGTGTAAAGCCAGTTAGCACGATTAGACGAGCTGGCTTTTGCCGGGTCAGGTAATTCAAACAAGAATCGACTTCTGCTTGTCAACCAATAGCCACCATTAGAAATAGTAATCATGGATTGATGAATAAGAGATTCCATATCAATCTTAGTTTTACCTACAATAGGAGTGTCAGTGTCCAATAATTCTTTGTAACCAAAATGAACCGCAATTTGGGTGATGAGACCACCCACAGAAATTCCTCCCGACGAGGCACGACCTACCTTGCCTAAAAAATCAGCCACGAAAGCGGCGGCATTAAGCACATCATGATGAAGCATTGTGTTGGTTTGGCGGACCAGCCTTTTGCGAGTGCCTGCAGATTCGGCGACTTGCTTACCCGTGTTGGTTCTTTTCTTTGGTGGCATGATGAGTACCTACAAGAAGGAGAGCAAACAAAAATACAAAACGAAAAATTTATGAATTAGAAGAAAAAGTCATCGTAGGGTTGAAGAGGGTGAGGAGAGGAACAACTTTTGTGAAGGTTGATGTGGGTTTGGAGTAGTGTAGAAGGAGAAGTTTGGAGCTTTAAGATTGGTTTTAATGGAGTTTTAGGTTTTTGTGAGAGAGAGAGAGGTTGAAGAAGAGTGTTTATGAGAGAAGGAGGAAATAAAATAATAAGAATAAGGGGGGAATTCGAATCTGATTGGATGGAAAAGAGGTGGGCTGGGTGGGGTCCATGGGCCCATTTAAAAAAATTTGGAAAAAAAAAATCACGCACAGGCAACACGGCCACCCGTGTTGCCTCACTGATTTTTTTTTTTTTTTAAATTCTTCCTCCCAGTAGACGCAACACGGCCACCCGTGTTGCTCCACTGTTTTCACTCTTTCTCCTCTTTTTTTTTCCTTTTTCGCCTGGGGCAACACGGCCCGTGTTCCACAACACGGCCACCCGTGTTGCACCCCTGGTTCCACTTCACAAAAAAAATTTCTTCTTCATTTTTCCTTGTTTTTCCTCACCTTGTGACCACCACTAGGATCAGCTTTTCCTGAAACATTAAAAAGAAACAAAACACACATAAAAGAAAACAACGAGAATACGTTAGGAATATCCGTGGGTTGCCTCCCACGAAGCGCTTCGTTTAACGTCGCTTGGCTCGACGATTATTCATCTTATCCTGTAAGACGAACACTGTGAATCAGACCACTTTCTTGTCCTTGATAATACGACTTCACACGCTGTCCATTCACTTTAAATGTATCCCCGTTGGTTTGATTTTTTAACTCTATTGCTCCATGAGGGAATACTTTGTGAATTAGGAATGGTCCTGACCATCGTGACTTTAACTTTCCAGGGAACAGTTTCAACCTGGAATTAAACAGCAATACCAATTGACCTTCCCGCAGTTCCTTTTTCTGAATCCGCTGATCATGCCATCTTTTTGTTTGTTCCTTGTAGATTTTGGCATTCTCGTATGCTTGATTGCAGAACTCTTCCTGTTCGTGAAGTTGAGTTGTTCGAGCTTCACCGGCTTTCAGAAAATCACAGTTTAGGAATTTGGTGGCCCAAAACGCTTTGTGTTCGAGTTCAAGCGGTAGGTGGCATGCCTTCCCATACACCAATTGATACGGAGACATACCTATCGGGGTCTTGTATGCTGTTCTGTATGCCCAGAGAGTGTCATCTAACTTGGTCGACCAGTCTTTGCGAGAGGCACTAACAGTTTTTTCCAGAATTTGTTTTATTTGCCTGTTAGAAACCTCGACTTGCCCACTTGTTTGAGGATGATATGGGGTTGCGATCTTGTGTTTCACATTGTATTTTTTCAACAAATTCTCCATTAGTTTATTTAAGAAATGAGTACCTTCATCACTGATTAGTGCTCTGGGTACTCCAAACCTAGAGAAGATGTTATGCTTGAGAAAAGTCACCACCACTTTCGCATCATTGGTGGGTAAGGCTACAGCTTCCACCCACTTTGATACGTAGTCAACTGCCACCAAGATGTAATTCTTCCCGAAGGATGGTGGGAACGGTCCCATAAAATCAATCCCCCATAAGTCGAACAGTTCTACTTCCAACATAGCATTCTGAGGCATCTGATTTTGCTTTGAGATGTTACCTGTTCTTTGACATCTGTCACATTCTCGAACAACATGGTGAGCATCCTTGAATAAGGTCGGCCAGTATAACCCAGATTGTAAGACTTTCGCAGCAGTTCTATCTCCACTAAAGTGTCCCCCATAGTCTGAGTCATGGCATGCTTTTAGTACATCCCGTTGTTCCTCCTCTGGTACGCACCGTCTGACCAACCAATCTATCCCTTTCTTGTATAGGAAGGGGTCATCCCATAAGTAGAACCTGCAATCATGTAGAAATTTTTTCTTGCGGTTAGAATCAAAATCTTCTGGAATTACCCCACCTACCAGATAATTTGCATAATCGGCAAACCAATGTGCACCAACAACAGCAAGGATATGTTCATCTGCGAATTCATCCTTTATTGGGCTTTTTTCCTCTGTTTCCTCGATAGGTGACATTCGAGAAAGATGGTCTGCGACTGTGTTTTCACACCCTTTTTTATCACGAATCTCCACATCGAACTCCTGAAGGAGTAAGATCCATCTCAGAAGCCTTGGCTTAGAATCCTGTTTGGCAAAAAGATACTTCAAAGCAGCATGGTCAGTGTAAACAATAACTTTGGAACCCAACAGATATTGCCTGAATTTATCAAAGGCATAAACAACAGCTAGCAACTCTTTTTCAGTTGTTGCGTAATTTATCTGTGCAGGGTTTAAAACATGACTAGCGTAGTAAATAACATGTAACAATTTGTCCCTACGCTGTCCTAGAACCGCCCCTACTGCACTGTCACTTGCATCACACATGATCTTGAAAGGTAGAGACTAATCTGGGGCCACAACAATTGGTGCCGAAACTAGTTTTTTCTTAATTGTTTCAAATGCTACAGCACACTCTTTATCAAAATTAAAGACCCTGTCCTTAACCAACAGAGTAGTTAAGGGTTTAGCTATTTTAGAAAAATCTCTTATGAACCGGCGGTAGAAACCCGCATGCCCTAAGAAACTTCGAATACCTTTCTCATTCATTGGTGGCGGTAGCTTTGATATGACTTCTATTTTTGCTTGGTCAACTTCTATTCCTTTGTGGGAAATTTTGTGACCCAACACTATACCTTCACGCACCATAAAGTGACACTTCTCCCAGTTGAGGATCAAGTTGGTCTGTTGACATCTTTCTAACACAAGAGCAAGATTAGTTAAACAATTATCAAAAGACTTACCAAAAACTGAGAAGTCGTCCATGAATACTTCCATATGCTTTTCAAGCATATCATCAAAGATGGCTTGCATGCATCTTTGAAAAGTAGCTGGAGCATTACATAACCCGAATGGCATCCTTCTATAGGCAAAAATACCAAACGGGCAAGTGAAAGCTGTCTTTTCTTGATCTTCTAGTGCGACCGCTATTTAATTATACCCCGAATACCCATCGAGGAAGCAATAGTAATCATGACCCGCTAACCTTTCTAGCATTTGGTCTATGAAAGGTAACGGGAAATGGTCCTTTCTTGTCGCCAGATTTAGCCTTCTGTAATCGATGCAAACTCTCCATCCTGTTACTGTTCTTGTAGGGATTAACTCATTTTTCTCATTTTTTATTACCGTAGTTCCTC
The DNA here is from genome assembly GCF_029867415.1 of Vicia villosa. Classification (NCBI taxonomy): domain Eukaryota; kingdom Viridiplantae; phylum Streptophyta; class Magnoliopsida; order Fabales; family Fabaceae; genus Vicia; species Vicia villosa. Next base: position 176,666 of record NC_081180.1, on the reverse strand, counting down.
CCTTTTTCGTCACTACATGTACAGGACTCACCCAAGCACTATCAGATATCAGGTAGATCATCCCCGCATCTAATAGTTTCACCACTTCTTTTCTGACCACTTCCTTCATTGCTGGATTCAACCTCCGTTGAGGTTGGACTACCGGTTTGTGATCATCCTCCATGAGAATTTTATTCATGCAAACCGTAGGACTAATACCTTTCAAATCGTCAACCGACCATCCCATGGCCCCTTTGTGCTTTTTCAGAACTTCAACAAGTCTGTTCTCTTGGATAACTTCAAGGTGTGAACTTATGATAGCCGGACATTTGCTTTCTGTGTCTAGGAAGACATATTTGAGGTTCTCCGGTAGTTGTTTCAATTCAGCCCCCTTCTTTGGTTCATCTTTCTTTTCCTCTACTAATGGTTGCCTTAAATCCTCCCACCGATTTTGTCGAGAACTTTTAAAGAAAGGTTTTGCCTCCATCATTTTCAACACTTCTATCTCTTCTTCGTCAACCTCTTCAGTTTCGTTGAAAATTGATAAACTCAACACTCTTTCTAAAGGTAATTGTTGTGACTTCAAAGCATTCTCATTGTGAACAATTTGATCAATCACCTCAATATGTTGACTAGTCGCAACATCATCCTTGTATTTCATGGTGTTTCGCACATCAATTTTTAACTCTTCATCATACACCTTCAAGGTCATCGTGCCCTCTTCTATGTCTATCAAACATCTCCCGGTCTCTAAGAATGGTCTCCCCAAAATGATCGGGATTTCTTCATCTTCTGGCATCTCTAAAATTACAAAATCTACTGGAAACACAAACTTGTCTATTTTTACAAGCACATCTTCTACTATCCCGTACGGTCTTTTTACGGAATGATCGGCAAATTGGAGTGTCATTCTTGTATCTTGAACTTTACCAATTCCCAATCTCTTGTAGATGGACAGCGGCATAAGGCTAACACTTGCTCCTAAGTCAATAAGAGCCTTTTTAAATGATCTATCCCCAATAGTACAAGGAATAGTTATAGAGCCTCGGTCTTTCTTCTTCACCGGAATCTTCATACCCTGCAAAATAGCACTACAAGTTTCAGTTAGAATAATCGGATCACAATCGGTTGTCCTTTTCTTGGAGATGATATCTTTCATGAACTTGGCATAGGTAGGCATTTGTTCTAACGCCTCCAGGAATGGTATGTTCAACTCAAGTTTCTTAAACATTTCCAAGAATTTTTGAAAGTTTTTCTCGTGCTGTCCCTTCTTCTTATTTCTTGTTGGAAAGGGTAATTTGATTTCCGGTTTTTGTTCACTAGTTTTCCCTTTAGTTGTTGGTTCCAACACACCTAAGTCTTCCACTTGTGCTTCATTCTCTTTTATTTCTACATCTACTTCAAGCAATGGCTCTCCTTCTTTAGCAATCTCCTCAACAACTTCTTTCGCTTTACCACTTCTAGTTACTATAGCGCTCACATTATTATGGTCTTTGGGATTTGTAACTGTGGCACTAGGCAGAGCACCAGGTTGCTGAGGGCTTGCCAATTGTTGTGCTATTTGACTCATTTGAATTTCAATATTTTTAATTGATGCTCCTGTATTCCGAAAATTACTTCTTGTTTCTTCTTGAAATTGGGAGCTTTGAGCAGCCATTTTTTTAATGGCGATCTCCCAATCTGCTTTTCTTTGCCCTTGTTGCTGGAATTGTTGTTGAGGTTGCTGATACTGCTGTTGATAAGGTTGTTGTTGTGGTGGCCTATATTATTGCTGTTGTTGTGGAATACCTTGATAAGGAGCAACCCCTTGTTTTGGAACGTTCCCTTGTTGATCTTTCCAGGAAAAATTCGGATGATTCTTCCATCCTGGATTGTAAGTATTAGAGTAAGGGTTGTTCTGTTTCAAAAAGTTGATTTCTTCTACCTGCTGGGCTGTTGCCACACAATGCACGGCAAAGTGAGGTCCTCCACATATTTCACAATTCACTGCTTGAATCGGTTGAACCGGCTGAACTTGAGCCACCGTTTGTTTTTCAAGAGCCATTTGTTTCATTCTACGCTCAACTTCAGCTGCGATTTGCTCTTCCATATTAACAACTTGATTCGTCAACTTCAAATCAACTAACCCTTCTGGTTGATTTACACTGCGGTCATACAGCTCTAAGTGTTCGTTTGCTGCAATAGCATCAATGATCTTCTTTATTTCAGTGGCTGTTTTAAAATTTGTTGAACCACCAGCAGCTGTGTCAATTAGTTGTTTAGTCTTAAGCTTAAGACCATTCACAAAATTCTGCATTTGCTCGGTTGCATCCATGTTATGAGTAGGACATGCAACCAACAACCGCTTGAATATTTTATAAGCATCTCCAAGTGATTCTCCTTCCTTCTGTTTGAAATTAACTATATCATATCTCTTGCGGATATACACAGAAGCGGGAAAATATTCATTCAGAAATGTTGTCTCCATTTGTTGCCAAGTTGTGATACTTCCAGCAGGTAAAGAGTAAAACCACTCTTCAGCATCGTCTGACAATGTAAATGGAAACATCACCAATTTCTTGGCTTCTTCAGAATGCCCCTCTATCTTTAACGACGTTGTCATAGTAAGAAACCTTTGTAAATGCTTATTTGCATCTTCATTGATCCTTCCAGAGAATGGTTTCTTTTCAAGTTGTCTTATTGTTGCCGGGTGTAGCTGAAAATGGGCAACATTGACCGGTTGGTTAACAATTGTCATCCGACCAAGAGGTGCATTTGCTCTTCCATAATCACCTAAAAGCCTTTCCACAGGAGGTGGGTCTTCGGCCATAGTTTCAGATTCAGAATCTGAATGCTCAGAATGTATTGAATGAGTCTTCTCTGTTTCGGGATCTGAAACTATCAGCGGTTCTTCTTTTGCTTCCAGTTCTCTTTGTTTAGCTTCTCGGCGTCTTGCTCGAAATAATCTTTCTGGTTCTGCGTCAAAAAGAAGTTCAGCTGAGGCCTTACCTCGCATACAAAGATTAGATGAATATTAGTATGAGCAATTCAAATACAGAAAATAAAATTTTGGTTGCAGAGCAACAAAAATTCAATTGAATTATTATTTAACTTATATTTGGCAGTCCCCGGCAACGGCGCCAAAAACTTGATCGGAAAAATAGCAAGTGTACTATTTTTACGAAGTAGTAATAAAAGGTTAAAAACCAAGTATCGATCTCGAGGACTGCGTTTGAATATAAGTTTTATAATTATTCAATTAAATAAAAAGTCAACGGGTGTTTTTGATTGAGTTATAATTTCTAAATTTAAAATAAAAATAGCAGAAAGTAAATTTAAGCCTTTTTCACTGATATGAGTAAATGCCAAGGTAAGGTGTGTAATTTGCTCTGTAATAACCCTGAATTCTTATTTGAGATCTCTTCAACAAGTTCATGATATTCAATTACTAAATCTTTAGAGTGTTTGCCCCTAAATCCTTATTGGGCAAACCTTTGGTTTTTCACCTATAAACCTAAGTCCTTAGAGCTAACAGATAAAACCAAGCTTGTTTTCTATCAAGAATTCTTAGTGACCATAGGGTATCCCTAGTCCTAGATGATATCTACTATGGTTCAATTGAATACAAACCTTAACAATTGCGAGCCGGCGAATTGTTAATCACAGAACAATCTTTATTGGTCCGATAAAGAAGGCATTAAAAACAGTATAAAATTGAATTGAATAACATAAACATGAAGTCGATCAAATCAGAATATCAAAAGTCATTACAAACCAAATCAGGGACACCCCCTAGCATTGGGGGGTTTAGCTACTCATATTGTTCAAAAGAAATTCAAAAATATCAAAGTTAAACATTACAGATAATCGGGGAATTTGTGATCTTCAATTGCTCTTGTTCATGAATGATCTCTCTTCTCCAATAATCTCATACGCTGCTCTGCTTCAGATTCAATTCCTTTGGTTGTGTCAAAGATACTCCTTCTCTTCTCCATCCTTCACTATATATTGCAAACCCTTCTTTTTAAGTCGGAAAGTACCAAAACGCCCTTCTGGATCACTTTTTGAGTAAAAAGCATAAAAACATGAAAATCAGCGTAGCAAGCCAACACGGGTCGTGTTGGGCAACACGGGTGCCCGTGTTGGTCCTCTGGCTCCTCTAAAAATAATTCTTGCACTCAGTAGCAGCAACACGGGTCGTGTTAGGCAACACGGGTGCCCGTGTTGCACCACTGCTTTTCCACTTTTCCTTCTTGCTTACACTCCCAGCAACACGGGTCGTGTTACTCAACACGGGCGCCCGTGTTGCACTACTGATTTTATCCTTTCTTCTTTGTCTTGCGCTCTACCTCCGACATTTCTTGCACTGGGTCAAGTGAAGAATCTCCTAGATCTGAAATACCATTAAACAACCAAACCAACGCATAAAATGGGAAAATAAACTCGAAAACTAACAAACGGATAAAACTTGCAAAAACAAACCAACTTACTTAAACAGCTTAAAAAGACTATACTATGACATTAAGCAGTGCAAAATACCTGAATTATCATCAGGAAAGTGACAAAGACATAGTGAGAATCGTGACCGATCAGTGTCCTATGAACATGCATTTAAGAGCTCTAGGTTCGATCTTGTCTTGCCTAATGTGAGCACAGGCTACGCAGCCAAATACTCTTAGTTTGTCGAGATTTGGTGGATTTCCCGACCAAACTTCTTCAGGTGTCTTCATATCTAACACTGTCAAAGGACATCTATTTATCATATATGTTGCTTTCGAAACAGCCTCAGCCCAAAACACCTTCTTTAATCCGGCACTAGTCAACATGCATCTGAATCTCTCCAAAATAGTTCGATTAAACCTTTCAGCCAAACCATTTTACTATGGAGTACCTACAGTAGTTCTGTGCCTTGCAATACCAAAGGCAGCACAAAAAATATCGAACGCGTCATTGCAAAATTTAAGGCCATTATCGGTTCTCAACCTCTTGACCTTCCTGCCAGTCTGATTTTCGACCAGAGTCTTCCAACTTTTGAAATTCTTAAAAGTTTCATCCTTAGTCTTCCGGATGAATACCCATAACTTCCTAGAATTGTCATCAACTATGGATAGAAAATACCTTGCTTGTGAATGTGATAGACACCTTGTAGGACCCCAAATATCAGCATGGATGTAATCAAGGGATCCATGTGTTCTTTGTTTGCCTTTATTGAACTTCACTCTGCAAGATTTTCCAAGTACATAGGGTTCACAAAACTTCAGCTTTTTGACTTTGTCTCCACCAAGCAGATTTTGTTTCCCTAATTCGACCAGACCCCTTTCATTGACATGGCCCAATCTCATGTGCCAGATTTTTGTCTTTGACAATAGTTTTATGGATGCAACATTTGTTGAACCACTTACAACTTCAACCTCAAGGGTATACATGTAACACTCCGTATTTTCGTAATTTAATTTAAATTAATTTAATTGAATTATGGGAATCATTTGGAATTATTGAGAATTGTGAGAATTAAGCAAATGGGCTTGAGCTGTGATTAGTAAAGAGGGGGTGTGTTGTAGGCCCTATTACTAATTAGAATAGTTTTATTTTATTTTATTTTTCACAAAATAAAGGATTGTGAGAAAAGTGGAATAGAACCAAAAGAAGAGAAAGTCTGAAAGTGAAAGAGCAGAGAAGCGGAGAAGTGCGAAAAGAGGAAAAGCGAAGAATCAACCTTCAAGTAAGGGGAGACTCTTCCATTTATCTTCTATTATGGGATTATAGATAGTAGGATGGATTGAACATGTTGTTTGTGTCAATTGAGTTATGCTTAGGTTGTAGAAATGTTAGGTTTTGGAAGAATTGATTAATAATGTTTGTATTGATCATGTATGGTGTTAATTGGATGGTTGAAATGTGTTACAAATGTGCCAATTTGTGTTTATGGTTGCTGTTTGATGTTATAATACATTTGGGTGCGAATTGGTATGGATTCGGGTTTCTACGGTGCTGGAAAATTGGATTTTTTCTGCTACAACAGCGTCAGGAATCGGTTTCCAGTTGGGAGGAACCGGGTTTCTGTAGTAAACACCCGGAACGAGGAGTTTCTGTTCAGCAGGAACCGGTTTCCACGCAGAGACAACCCGGTTCCTGGTACTAAAAACCAGAGAGGTGTTTCTGAAGGATTTCAAGAACCGGTTCCCACGTAGGGAGGAACCGGGTTCCACGGACTTTTCCTAAATTTTACCTAACTTTAAAAACTCCTAACTTTTAAACCGTAAATCAGATTTTGGTGCCGCTTCGAGCATAGTGAAGCTAATTAAATGATTTATTTAATAAAATAGTGTTTTAGGTCGTGACTCGATTTTATATTAAAACTATCGATTTTAATTGGTGGTGATGGTTTATGCGTACATGTACTATGGCGAATGTTTTATCTGTTATGATGTCGTGGTTGTAACTGATGGTTGTTATACATATATTTTCGATGTAAAATATGTGTTTTATTATGGTTGAGGATAGCATAAACTATGTGTGGCTAGTGATTGTTGTGTTGGTTGATGATTATGACATCTGGTTGGTTAATGTTGATGACGAGCATGTTATGGTTGATACATGCATTTCATAATCATTATGTGGCTGATCCTTAACGATGATGGATCAGTGGTAGCTAATTCCCATTGTGTGGAATTAGTGAGTGGGTGTTGCCGTATCCTTGACGATGGTGGATCGGTGAGATGGGTTATCCCAGTTTTGGTACCACATGTATATAGCTGCATTGCATTAGGCTACTTGTGTTATTATAACATGAATGGATGATTGTCCAATGTTATAATACGTGTGATTGTGTATTGGTTGTGATTAATTGTGGTTTTGTGAATCTGATCGTAATTGTAATTGGGTGAATAACCTGTGATTGATATTTTATTATCTATATCTTATAACATTGGTTAAATGAGAATGAAACTCACCCTTACTGTTGTTATTTTTCAGATTGAGGAGTAGCTTTTGTACTTGGTGAGGATTAGCTCGTTAAGTAATTCGTTAGAGTCAGTTGGGTCCGTGTCATGCTCTGGTCGTGTAACACTGGGGACGTTATTTAGAGTTACTTGATAAACTCTTACTATTGGTTGTTTTGTTTATGGTGGTGTTTTAAGTCTATGACTCTGGTTGTTTCATTATTCAAATGTTAAAGATATTTCCGCTGTGTTAACATGCTAATCTGGATAATTTTGTTTTAACGTTCTATTTTATGGCATGACATGAGTATTGTTTTAATTATATGGAAGTTGTAATGCCCTTTTCATGTTTTACTCTGATTATTGTTAAATATTTCCGTGGGGTTTTAGAAGGGTATTACAATAGTGGTATCAGAGCATAATCGGTCGTTAGAGTCGGAGTCTCGTGTCAGTTAATTTCTCGTATGCGATTAGTGTAAGGTTGACACTATCGATACTTCTTGTTCTAACGAATATTATTTTAATATTTAGCAGAACAATGGCCGGAAGAGGTGGAAGGAACGACGATGTGATTGTTGAGTGTAACACGGTGAACTGACTTTTATAATCGAAATGTCGCGGTTAAGCAAGAGTCGCCACCGACTTTTATTTTATCCAAATAAATAGAAAGGGTAAAAGAAAAGAAAAAACCCTTTTTTAAAGAAACAAGGTTCGGGGGGTTATTTATGCAAAGGGAAGGTGTAAGGCACCTTTTGCATCCATGGTTCTCCATGGGCTCTTAATTGTTTTGCTCTTTAGTTTCAGAAATGTAGAAGAAGTGAATATGGACTTTAGCTCGTAAATGAGCGTAGCCATTTTGAAGGTTTATGAGAAAGAATATGAAAATGTTTTAGCCAGAGCAAGGCAATTAGGGGCAATTACCTTAATAATGTAGAAAATCAGTTCTTTTAGCCTTTCAGGGTGAAAGGGTCTATCCGTGTCGGCAGGAAGCCTTTCATTTGGAGGTTGAAGGGTCGTCGCAATATCGTTCGCCATAAGACTGTCCCATGCCATAGAGAGGCAGGTAGTCTAAGGGAATGACCAGAATAGCCTTTCGTTTAGGCAACCAGAGGATACCTCAGCCTTTCGTAGGCAACTTCCGCGGGACGAGGTCATATTTGTGTATCGAAGGCAGCATCATTAGGAACCTATGATCTTTGCATAATCGAAGCAACATGGCTGAGGTATCCTCGTATTCGAGGGACATGGCTATTCTGCAAAAAAACACAAGGCAACAAGGCAACAGGCAACAAGAGGGGTTACCAAAAAGTGTGCGTGGGTGCGACAATCACGTGATTAAGTTCAATTATTTATCTTATAACATTAATGATTCTATGTTCAATTCGAGGTTATCACTCCCTAGGGTTACTAACCACACAATAATAATAATAATAAGCAGTGTTAAGTGCCTTCAAGGCCAAGCAATACAAACCAGAAGCAGTTACATGATAAATCATGGGGAAGGGGAGAAAGCAATAAGAAAAAAAAACAACAGAGCAGCAGGTCTGACACAAATAATAATTTAAGAGAAAGAAAATAAGTTAGGTTTTAGGGTTACTGACTAATCGAGCTTTGACGGTTGGCTAACCCTGAAAATTGGAAAAGGAAAAATAAAAAGCAAAAGGTGAGTGTATGTCCAGCTCATTGATCAAAAGTAGGGGTGTGCATGGTTGGTTATATTCAAAAACCAAACCATAACCATTTTAAAACTATTTAAATGGTTTGGATTTATAACCATAACCACATTTTAATCAAAACTGGTTATAAAACCGGTTATAAATTTGGTTATGATTATATAACCGGTTTTTTAAAAAAATACAGTTTTGATTTTTTTTTTCCGAAAATATTTTTTTTCAAAAAAAAAAATAATATTTTGAGAATTAAAATATTTGGATTTGGATAATAACCGGATTATAACCGAATCCAAAATAATTTAACCGGTTAATAACCGTTTAATTATATCCGGATTATATGAATGGATAACCAAACCATTAATAAATAAACCGGTTAATAACCATTCAATTATATCCGGATATTTAAAAGTGGTTTAGGTTTGGTTATGGATTTGGACATCAAAACCGGATATTTTGCACACCCCTAACGATATCTCTCTTCCTCTCTTGATACCCTTTTTCAGTAACAACAAAACAACAACAAAAAACCATATGCATCCCGGTTGTTTTCGATCCCTAAAGCTTCTCTTAAACAATAATCAAAAGCGATGTATTCTTAACCGAGAAGGGTGCATACCTGGCCGGAAATGGTGGTTGTGCGGTTCAACGACGGAGCGGAGGATGTTAGAAAGCGTCGGAAACTCGAGGTAATGGCGAGGTGGGCTTCACGCGGAGGCCATTCCCATTTTAAGAATCGGCGTGGTTGAGTTCTTATGTCCGTTGTTGCTCCGAGTATGGTGTTGTCGGTGTGGAGCGTTTGATTTTCTCGGTGATGCTGAAAACGTACGCATCGGTGTTGTTGCGATGTTGTGACGCTGAATTCTGTTGGCCATTTTAGTTGATGTCGACGCATACGATTTTCTGCGATGGCGCTAAAGTGTTGTTGTTCTTCAAACTGCAGGTGCGATTGTGATGTTGTGACGCTGAGCTCGAGCTGCGTTAGATCTGCAAATCGATGGAGAAGAGCGGTGATGCAGTTCCGCTTCTGTGTTGTTGCTTATCGCGTTCTGATATTGCTGTGCAGATTGGAAACTTAAGATGATAATCTAGATGACATTTGAAACTTGCAGATTTATTCTTCTCCTATTTTCTTTTGTAATTCCCTGCAAAACAAACTAATGATATGTCATAAAAATCTGTTAAATCTGGTGTTGTGAGATGGGCTGCGATTCTGTCTCTAATAAATTCGCAGCATAGCGCGAATGGCTTTCACTATTTCCAGTTTTCTTCAATTGTCCCTATCATGAAAAAAAGAATGAACCATTGATGTTGTGTTATCATAAAAACAGTGAGAGACACTGCGCTCTTAGTATTTGGAATTTTGTGGTTTAATGGTTAGTAATTAGGTGTGTTAGAAGATTTTTGCAAGAGACATGAAACAAATGGTTGCAATGTTTTGACAGTGACCAAAACGTGGGAGGATCTTTTCTGGATGAAAAGTGTGATCAATGGTTTTTGTGCGTGACAGCAGGAGGATATAAGGGTTAGCAGTGTATGAAAAGTGAGAGAGGGGAAAAGTATAAGGGTTCGGAATTGGCCTCAAAAGTGTCAGAGATATGTACTAGGGTTAGGAAAAAAAGTACTCCTAATGACTTGTATTGTTATCTATATATAATAGATGAAATTAGGTCATAGAATGGGCTTGGACCCTAGCTTATCTCTTATTGCTACACTATAATTTTATTTGATTTTAATTTGGCTTTAAATAAATCAAATAAAAATATGAGAATAGACAATAATCTGTCCATGGTCCTCTTGAATGATTAAAATAAGTTCCCATAGATTAATTCAAATAATTTTTATATTTATTTGGTTTATTTAGAATTTAAGTGAATAAAATCCAAATAAAATAAATAAATGTTATAAAAAATAAATGAATGATATTACGGGTCTTTATGTGGGAGAAGACATGCATGCTTGCTTCTAGTTGGAGCTGAGACTACTTGAGCCAAAATATCTTGAGATTATGATGGGCAAATTTTGGGGTATGACACTGAGGCTCTGGGCATGATTGCTGGTGTACTGGGAGGGAATGCCAATGGGGTTGGAATTGGTGCTGACAGGCAGCTGAACAGTTTTCAGAGGAACAACCCTCCGTTGTTCAAAGGCACTCACGATCCCGAAGGCGCTCAGAAGTGGCTGAATATTGTTAAATATTTCTGTTACAATACAACCCTCAGTTTTCATGTTTTACTCTGATTATTGTTAAATATTTCTGCGGGATTTTAGAAGGGTGTTAAAATACAAGCCTTGTTTCTTCACGCCTCTCAAGACTTCCTTAGACCCCTTCATGACTCTTAGGATATTTTTCTCTCCCTGGAAAACATATTCTTTCTTGTCGAATTCACCAAGAGAAAGCAGGATTTCTCTTCAAGTCAGGAACATACCTAACTTCACTCAACAACCTTATTGACTCATCATGGAGCTTGAATCTCACAGATCCAACACCTGCAATCTTTCAAGCTTTGTTATTTCCCAGCAATACTGATCTACCATCTTGATCACATAATTCCTCGAATAAGTATTTGTTTGGAGTCATGTGCCAAGTGCAACCTGAATCCATAATTCACTCCTTCCTAGAGTCACTGCTCGAAACCACAAAGACATCAGATGATTCGAAATCATCTTGAACAATGGTTACATTGCCATTATCCATACTTCCACGATATTTCAGACGTTCAGGGCACACCTTTCATGTGTGACCCTCCTTCTTACAATGATAACATCGAATACCAGATGCTTCGCCACTATAAGACTTCTGCTGACTTTTTCCTTTCTTCTTGTCGGACTTACCATCCTTTCGTAAGAATTTTCCTTTAACGGCTAAAGCTTCACATGCCATTGAAGGTTTATGCTCTTTCATTCATTCAAGTCCTTAGAATACAGAGTTGATTGAACTTCTTCAAAGGTCAGGGACTCCCTTCCATACAAGAGAGTTTCTTTGAAGTGGGCATGTGATCGAGGCAAAACGCACAATAGTAACAGCGCTTGATCTTCATCATCGATCTTCACATCAATATTTTCAAGATCAAGAATAAGCTTGTTGAACATATCCAACTGCTCAGCTAACACTTTTTCTTTAATCATCTTGAATGAATAAAAAGCTTGCTTCAGGTAGAGTCGATTTACTAGTGATTTGGTCATGTACAAACTTTCAAGTTTCGTCCATAACCCTGATGACGCCGTCTCCTTTGATACCTGTCTGAGAACCTTATCACCAAGGATTAACAAAACTGCGATGTGTGCTTTCTCGATCAAAGTCGTCTTCTCTGCTACCGTTAATGTATTATTCATGGCTGCCACTCCCTTCAACGCTTCCAACCAACCCTGCTGAACCAGTATGGCTTTCATCTTCAAGCACCACATACCAAAATCATTCACTTCGGTGAACTTTTCAATCTCATACTTTGTTGAAGGCATCTTCTCCATGCTCACTGCACTAATTTGTTGTGAATTCAATGCCAAGAACAAAGTATAAAACAAGGGAAGAATAAAGAAATAGGAAGAAGAACACAAGAATTGGTTATAACTTCTATTCTTTTACTTTCTCTTAGAAAACAAGATTACAAGTTTACAAGAATAACAAATAACCTCTCTCACCCTAAATTAGGATTTGCAGTATGCAATAATGAGAGACTAGTATGTTATTTATAATAAACCTAGCATACTAACTAATGGGATTTTTCCACAAGGCCCATTACACAAGCCAACTTAATAAACAAGCTAACTTAACAAATTAGGGTTTAAACACTAAAACCTAATTTAACATGCTAACAACCCTAGCATCTTCGACCCCAACATGTGAATAACCTTTAACTTCATGTTTAATCCTGTCAAACCAAGAAGCTACCCTTCGACCATACTAGAGTTCGATCCAATATCTCACACCTACTTACTCCATTGCCCAAATGCTCAGACGACCTTTGATCCCCTGAGTTACCTCGCGTCAGGATCGGGCATCAGTTGTTACAATTATAAGATACTCGGTGTGAGGTCTTTACGATGATGAGATACCCGACATTGGTCACCTGGGTTAATGTCGAATGCGACACACTTCTTGGGAGTGAATCATTCTAAACTTGCTCGCGTCAGAGATGAAATTTCCCTCAGATTTTGATGAGACCTAGACAGAGGTGTGCGTGATAAGATCAGACTCATGATTTTTCTTGGACGAGGGTAACATGGAACCCAAATGACCTGCACTTGTATGTGAATATGAATCTGAGGGCTTTACCCCGGACGACTTCCCGTAGAGTTTGAGGTTGATGCCACCAGTTCAGTTTGACGTCCCCAGATGGGATCTTGGCAGGTGACTTCCATTGACGTTGTTATGAGGTGGTTCGGAATCGACATATCCACTTGATCGACGTTTGACAAGAGTTCGGTGGATCCAATGACTTACATATGAGATTTTGGTTTCGTGAAACTTTGATTTCATTGTGAGAGATCTCTTTGGAGCTCAGATATGAGAATCAAACGTGTAATCATATGAATCAAAAGTCGATTCCCACAATTAGCGCCAATTTTCTGTTGCGGAACTAGAATCGATCTTTGCAGAAACTATAGTGGAAGAGAGCTTCTGATGTACTACGTTGATGTGACATTGTGGATCGAATTATGCGATCATGGTGTTTCTTGAACCAAAGGTATCGATGTTGATGTGATGTCATTAATGATGTTGTTGTCTCCGATATAGTGGACTTAGGGGTACCTGAATGGTTAAAACTCTAACTCCTAAGTTAGTTTAGTGTTCAAGGTCGAAGGTAGTGAAATTGTAGATTCGAGATTGTGTACCTTAGAATAATGTACGGAGATATTTATATACCTTAGGCTTAACAGAGTTGGCTAGGTAATGAGCCTCGTGTTATCGGGCCACTGGCCGACACAAAGCATTTAATACCGAGTCTTTGGCCGACATGAAACAAAACTTAATATTCCTTTTGCTACTACCGTATGTTAATCTCAGAGTTCATTTTAATCTCATGACTTAAAAAAAATCATATTACTCCTTTAATTGAAAAAAATATAAATAACATGTTTTGTTTTTATAAATAATTAAAAAAAAAAGATTTTCAAAAAATTTACTTGAGTAACCAGGTTTTGGGGTTCCTTACACATACGGACCAACTGAAGAGGTCGTTGATGCCACCCCACCCAAAACCCTAATTCTCCTACAACTTATGCGTGGTGCATTCACTATTTTTTTTTTACTTAGGTGCCATGGGGGTGACTAATGTTTAGGGCACCCCTCAAACCTGGTTATCCAGGTAATTTTTTGACTCCTATAATTTTGTTGAAAAGGTGGTATTTTTTTGTTTTTTTTTAAAGTTGATTATTTAATTTTTTTCTATTATTATTATTATTATTATTATTATTATTATTATTATTATTATTATTATTATTAGGCTAAATTATAATTTTGGTCCCCATATTTTGTCTGATCTACAAAATTAGTCCCCCTATTTTATATTCAAACAGTTTTGGTTCTCTTATTTTAAATTTAAACAGTTTCAGTCCCACTCTCATGCTTTTTCAAAGAAAATCAATGGAATCTTTTATCTTTTATCTTATATTTTTTTATCAATAATAGATTTATATACGATGATTTGTCATGTTTTACAAGTAATTTGTCTTTTTTTTGACAGGACAAGTAATTTGTTATTTAAAAAATAAGAATATCGTTAATTTTAAGTGCAAAAGAATGAAAGGGGACTAAAACTGTTTAAATCTAAAATAGGGGGATCAATACTGTTTAAATTTAAAATAGTCGTGAATTAGACAAAATAGGGGGACCAAAACTGTAATTAAGCATTATTATTATTAGACTTAACTGCAACTTTAGTCCCCCTATTTTGTCTTTTTCTTGATTTTGATCCCACTATTTTAAAAATCACTATTTTAGTCCCCTTTTTAAGTTTTTTGTGCAATTTTCGTCCCCCTATTTTGCTTTTTTCTGCAAAATTAGTCCCTATTGTTGTCCCTTTTTCAACATAAAACTCAAAAGGGGGACCAAAATTGTGGTTTTAAAAATAGGGGGATCAAAATCGAAAAAAAGATAAAATAGGAGGGCCAAAGTTGCAATTAAGCCTTATTATTATTATTATTATTATTATTATTATTATTTTTATTATTTTTATTATTATTATTATTATTATTATTATTATTATTATTATTATTATTATTATTATTATTATTATTATTATTATTATTATTATTATTATTATTATTATTATTATTATTATTATTATTATTATTATTATTATTATTATTATTATTATTTATTATTATTATTATTATTATTATTATTATTATTATTATTATTATTATTATTATTATTATTATTATTATTATTATTATTATTATTATTATTATTATTATTATTATTATTATTATTATTATTATTATTATTATTATTATTATTATTATTATTATTATTATTATTATTATTATTATTATTATTATTATTATTATTATTATTATTATTATTATTATTATTATTATTATTATTATTATTATTATTATTATTATTATTATTATTATTATTATTATTATTATTATTATTATTATTATTATTATTATTATTATTATTATTATTATTATTATTATTATTATTATTATTATTATTATTATTATTATTATTATTATTATTATTATTATTATTATTATTATTATTATTATTATTATTATTATTATTATTATTATTATTATTATTATTATTATTATTATTATTATTATTATTATTATTATTATTATTATTATTATTATTATTATTATTATTATTATTATTATTATTATTATTATTATTATTATTATTATTATTATTATTATTATTATTATTATTATTATTATTATTATTATTATTATTATTATTATTATTATTATTATTATTATTATTATTATTATTATTATTATTATTATTATTATTATTATTATTATTATTATTATTATTATTATTATTATTATTATTATTATTATTATTATTATTATTATTATTATTATTATTATTATTATTATTATTATTATTATTATTATTATTATTATTATTATTATTATTATTATTATTATTATTATTATTATTATTATTATTATTATTATTATTATTATTATTATTATTATTATTATTATTATTATTATTATTATTATTATTATTATTATTATTATTATTATTATTATTATTATTATTATTATTATTATTATTATTATTATTATTATTATTATTATTATTATTATTATTATTATTATTATTATTATTATTATTATTATTATTATTATTATTATTATTATTATTATTATTATTATTATTATTATTATTATTATTATTATTATTATTATTATTATTATTATTATTATTATTATTATTATTATTATTATTATTATTATTATTATTATTATTATTATTATTATTATTATTATTATTATTATTATTATTATTATTATTATTATTATTATTATTATTATTATTATTATTATTATTATTATTATTATTATTATTATTATTATTATTATTATTATTATTATTATTATTTGAAATGAAACCCGGTGTGTGATGGACCAGAATGTATAGAGTGCTGGGTGATGATTTCAATTTTAGTGTTGCAGAGTGAGATAAGGAATTAAGGAGAATTGAGCGAGTGGACGGTGGAGATGGATTCTGGTACCGGGAACCCTAATTACTCTCCGGAATTTGATCCTCAGCCTCTTCCGTCAACCAATCCTATCCACAGCCGACCCATCCTGTCGTTTCCGAAGAGGCCTGCCCTCAGAATTACCACTGAGTTTGATAGTGAAAGCACCGTTTTCTTCCACAAAATTTCTTGTAAGTTTTTGGACAGCCTTGCCAAGTTGAAGTTAGCTTTCCATAATAACAGTAAAGGAGAGATTGCTGACCCTCAGATCAGCTTCGTATCCAAGTATCTTAGTCTTCACTACGACCTTGAAGATCACAGTGCTCTCGTTAAGAGTTCCGTTGACGTTGGTCCCAAATTGAAACTCATTGGTACTCACGATGTCAAGGTTTATTATCCCTCTTTCTATTATTATTATTATTGTTATTATTGATTTGAATCGAATAACCTATATCTTATGTTCTGACTTTCTTGACCTAACTAACTAACTATTAAGGCTCAACAAGGAGAGGTTACAATGGTTGCAAACCTTGATAACCCTGGCTATGCACTTCAACTATCAACACCACTTCCATCCACTACATTATTGGTATCTTCTTTTAAACCTTTCATCTTCTTTGCATCTACTACTATCATAAATTTCACTTCATTTCAAATATCCTTGTTATGTTGCCAGCCCAAAGCAACCTTCAAATTTCCTCAAGGTGAAATTTCTTTACAAGAGAAAAATGATGACCACGACGACGAGGAACAACTCAAAAATACCTTGTCACTCAGTGGGACTCTTAAAGGTCAATTTTTTAAGGGTCTCTGCACTGCCCAATACAAGGATGAAGAATTCAAGTTAAGATATCGCTACAAGGTACTTTCTTACTCTTCTTGCTGCTTCTTTGTTTGTTTGACACTCACTTGAGATTAGTATTGAATGTTTCAAATAAATGCTTGTTTGACACTCACTTGAGATTAGTATTCAATGTTTCAAATAAATGCAGGACGATGAAATGTCATTTCTTCCAATACTTTCTCTTCCTTCCAATGATTTGTCATTTGCCTTCAAGCGTAGGTTTGGTCCTTCTGACAAGTTAAGGTTAGAACTTACAACAACACCCTCTTAACAATCCCCATTTATATTGTCCTATTACTTGCAATTATCTTTCATCTATCCAATAAAATTATCCTTACTTGACTGATTTCAAAATGTTGTCTTAAAGTTGTTTTGTCAAGTTATGCTAACATTTGGTTTAAATCCGATAACAACTGCTTTACTGTTAACAAAAGAAAAAAATAGTTAGAAAATGAATAAATTTTCTATTCTTTTTTATGAGAGAAATAACAGAAAATCAAGAGAAAGGGAAGCTGAGTTCTCTCCTCATGTTTGAATTGAAGGAAAGAGGGAAAATAGAAAGTCAGGTCTTGTTATATTTTGTGTTTTCATTTTCAATGACAAATAGAAATATTCTCAAAAAGTAATTAGTTGCTGATTTTTCTATTTGTTGCGTATGAGAACTATGCCCATTAGAATTTTATAAGAATTACCAACTCCTTTTCCAGGAAACTTCCATGAATTGGTTACAACTTTAATCAACTACTTTTCATTTGGAATTGGAACAACACATAGTAATCAACTACAATATATGGACACCAGTTGGTTACTGCATTATCTTAGTAGTTAGTACCAAGGATTTGCTTTTAGGCACTGAATAGTCAAAAACAAAAATATACAGCTTACCCCGATTAATTACTCAGTTGATAGCGTACACCAACTGAGTCCAACCTAAAAGTAACGTTGTCAATCACGGATAATGGAAAATAGTGAATTGCTATAATTTTGCTACGCAAGAGTATGCTAGTACTACTATAATTGTTATTTAACAACATTTTGTACCAATTAGCATATCGCAGAATAATAGGAGTTTGTCTAAATTCCGCTACGCCATTGCGATAATGGAAAATAGTGAATTGCTATAATGTTGCTACGCATGAGTGCGCTAGTACTACTATAATCGTTATTTGAGAACATTTTGTACCAATTAGCATATCGCAGAATAATAGGAGTTTGTCTAAATTCCACTACGCCATTGCAATATAGGTGTATAGTGCAGCTATGGATGGTATTTAACTACTGTGCCTAGTTGATTGTTAGATTTTCATTTTTGGCTATGGTTTGTTGGTTTTTCCTTTGCCTCTTCATAGGAGACATTGATGGGTTAGGGTACGGCATGGACAATAAGTTCATCAGTGATTAAGTTATTTTGGCCGAAGACCCTCATTGGATCCCTTATTTTTGTGCTTTCTTTGCAAATGTACTTAAAGTTACTAATCCGTCGCCCTTAGGGAATTTGTTAACAAGACCCTTAAAATAATAAGCTAGTCTCCTTGCTGACATGACTCTTAAAATGCTTTATGGATAGTTACTGGTACAATTGTGATTCCAACTATTGGAGTGCTGTCTACAAGCATACTTACGGTGAAGATTTCAAGTTTAAAGCTGGTTATGATTCAGAGGTTCGCCTTGGCTGGGCTTCCCTTTGGGTATGTATCTCATTTTGCAAATTTGCTTTTCATAACTAATGTCATTGATACCATCTGTAAATACCTATGTCAATTTTGTATTTCTAATTGTGGCCATACATTACTAATTGTCTGTTGACTTTGAACTCCTAAATTTTGGATTATAATTGATGTGACTATTATAGTCATAGGTATATTGACCTACATTGGAATTTTACAGTTTTAGACATAACATGATACTGCTTCATGAATATAAAGGATGCATCATGCATGTACTACTCCTTCCTGAACATTTTAAGCCCTAGCATATCATCTAGCTTAAATGGCTTAGTGATTTAGCCGTTTATTCGGTATAAAACTATTGTCAAGCATTTATCTTCTTTTTACTTGGATTTTTGCTTTAATTTCAAAAATATCCTAATTTTATATCTCAAAACTTAAACTAGTACTAAATTAGAAGCCAATTTTCAGTATTCCAAAAGTAGTCTCCCATCTTTATACTAAGAAATTCAGAATGATAGTGAGTAGCATGAAAAGCATAAGCCTAGTGGCTGAAATTCCTGACTGACAGCATTTGATTCATTCAGGTTGGAGATGAAGGCGGGAAAGCAAAAACAGCTCCGATGAAGATGAAAGTTCAATTCATGCTTCAAGTGCCACAAGATGATATAAAATCTTCAGTATTAATGTTTCGGGTTAAGAAGAGATGGGACATTTAAGGGTCTCCTCCTGGCAAGTTTCCATGCAATTTATATGTTAAAAAGATGGGTATTATCTCGCTCTTTATTTTAACAAAAAAAGATGGTTGCCTTTGCTAAGATGATGCTGACTGACTATTTGACTGATCGGTACTTAGCTGTGTGGCAAGATTGCACAAAATATTGTAAAATAGTACTCTCCGATCTAAAATAACTCATTTGCAACCAAAATAATTGTTCTAAAATAAGTGAACTATTTCTTACAACATTAATTCTTTTTATAAAATTACATTTTCTAATAGTGGTATAACTTTTAGTTTAATATTTTCCATTTTGTATTTATAGTGAATATACTAATATGACAAATTATAATTAAAGGAGTATGAAAAGTGAATAGTAATAAATGATAGAGGGTATATTAAATTGTATTAATTAGAATTATAAAGTGACTTATAATTTGAGACACAATTTCTTTTTTTCAAAATGTCTTATAAATTTAGAACGGAGGTAGTATAATAGGCTTTGGCTAATATGCATAAGAATTTTCCTTATGCACCGTGCATAAGCCTATATAAGTCATTGGATTATGTTTTTAATTTAGTATTGAGTATTGAGTATTGACTATTGAGTGATGAGTATTGAGTATTGAGTAATAACAATTGATGTCTAGAATTTGATTTAATGATCCAAGGGTCCATAATAATCTATGCACGGTGCATAGATTTTTATCTATGCACGGTAACTGCACCCAGTAAAATATATGGAGAAATTATATTCCACCCGTTAGAGTATTTGAATGAGGGCAATTTCTTTTTGCACCCTTATGATGTCACTCACATCTTTGAAAATTCAAAATTGTTTTAAGAAATTTTTGGAGATGCATTTTCGAACGTGTATTAAATCTCCTCAGTTTATTTATGGCAAAAATTAGTTTGGAGATGCATTTGTGAATATTTATGAGGTGTATTAAATCTCCTCTGTTTATTTATGGCAAAAATTAGTTTGGAGATGCATTTGTGAATATTTATGAGGTGAATTCATATGTGCATTTTTGAAAATTCTTATTTTGGATATGCATCTCAAAAATTTTTCATGCATGCATCTCAAAAAATTATCAACATAACATTGGTTAAGAAAGTACAATTTTTCTGCTACTTGACATTGATTTAACAGGAACGGGGACCAAGAATCCTTGTAGTATGTTAAGGTATACAAAGAGCAGTTGAAGGCAAGGGGAAAACAACCGTACATGGGAATACAACAGTTGAAAAGGCAGAGTTGATGCGGATGCGGACTGCTGCAACTGGAGGCTACAACATCGAGAAAACATATTGAGTTCAAAAAATTGAAATTATAAAATATGATGGCAAATTAGTATTTGGTCCTACATGTTATCCAATACTGCTACTTATATTTTAGATACAAATAACTTACCCTGCTATTTAAGAAACTATGATGTTACATAGAGACCAAGAATCAAACATCATATAAACAACTTTTGACATTTTTGGCACATTAGAGAACCTTTCAATTTTTTAGTATTTACCTGACTTTAGTCCTACACCTTTTGACATCTTTGGCACATTAGAAACTTTCAATTGTAGTAGATACACTTTTTGTTTGCAACAGATTTAGTATCTTTGACTAAAATGGAGTTAAGATGAGATAAGGAATGCTACATTAGATCCTAATCAACATTCACACAAAAAAGAAGATAATAAGCATAATCAAACAAAAGAGTTAAGATGAAAAAAAAAATGAGGATTCTAATCCAAGTCATCTATAGCATATCCCAGTCTACAAACTCATCAACTTCTTCCGCTGTCCTTTTTCTCATCGGTATGACAATGAGGTTGAGCTCTTGCCACAAATTTCTCAAGAGATCTTCTATTCTCTGGTCATTCTCCATACTAATTTGGCACTTTCGACGCAACACTTCTATTTCATGAGGAATAGAATCCTAATACACATAATATTTTATAAGATTCAAGAATGTCAATAAACCTCATTATAGTGGCAACATCATGAGTTTATCACACAACACTGATTTTAACATACAGAACATCAAATTCAATCCCAACTAAAGAACATGAAATTTGCACAAATAAAAGTTGGGAACACATTATACTAATGGTGGCATGTGTTATCACAAGGGCAAGGACAATCTATGTCCTTAACACCGGCTCGGTCAAAATATTAGTCTCCCATGGTCAGAGCAATTACCTACATATTTCCAATGCATATCGGTTAGAGATAAGACACAAAAATAATAAGATCTTAAACTATATTATAGAATCGCCACTTCTGCGTAACACTAAAACTTGATATTTTATCAAAAACTGCATAGGCATATGTGAGAGTCACCTTGTTTCCAATGACAGGAGAGTTGTCAGCAAACCATGTGTCTGGTCTCTCAAATTGGCAGTGAGCAAAACATGAATTTATGAACAATCCATTTTGATTTGATCTTGAGAACCCTCTAACAACATTCAACATCTGAAACTGCACACCACAATCTTTTCCTCTACAAACATCTAGATGATACCGAAACACAAATAAAAACCTAACTATTCAATATTTTGCAAAAAAAAATTAGGGGTAAAACCCTAAAAAAACCAATAAAATTCAAAATACATAAATCTAAACAAAACCTTAAAATTTGGCTGAAACAACAATGAAACGGCTGAAAAAACAATGAAGATGGGAGAAAACAACAATGAAACGGCTGAAAAAACAATGAAGATGGGAGAAAACAACAATGAAAAATGAAAAGGGAGAATTGGACAAACCTAAGACAAGGTAAGTGAAACGGCTGAAAAACCCTTCGTTCGAGAGAGAAGATGGGAGAAAACCATAGCTTATCGGAGGTGCAAGGATGATGATTTTGGGGTGCAACGATGGTGATTTCCGGACGAGGAACCCGGAGTCGGGGGGTTTGGGTTTTCATTGCAGAGAGAGAAGGAGAAAAAGGAAAAGTGAAGTACATAGTTGAGAAATGAAAACAGTGTATACAAGTTGAAAGGGTGTATTGGTTTTGAAAGAATGGATGGAAAAAACCAATGGATAATAGAAAAGTTAAGAAAGAGATTATAGGAAAATAAAAAGAGAGTGCCACTTAGAGGATTGGGGTATTGTGATTGGTGGAAATTAAATGTTTATTTAGTAAATTACAAGAAAGGACATTTGTTAGTGTAATTAATTTTTGTAATAAGGGTAGTTAAGGGTGTTTGGTAGTATGTTATATTATTAGGTAGGTAGTTGATAACAAAAAGAAAACAAATATTAATATATGTTTTGCACTGAAAATATTTGTACATGTTAGTGCAACGAAAACTTTACCATATTTAAAGTTTCAAGGATCTTTTAAAATAAAAATTCTAAAATTTTTAAATTTTTTTATTCGTGCAAACCGAAACATATGATTGATCTAATAGCTTTTAGGTATGATAAAAATTCGGTAAATAAATAAATTTTACACGAAAAATTAAGAAAAATAATTGTATAAGTCGATCCTGATTTTGATTCATTGCTCGATTTTTTGTTAGGATTCATTTTTATTATTTGTCATGTGCTTCTAAAAAGTCCATACTGACCCTGACCATTCTAGATACCTTCTAACAAGAGATTCAACCACGTCTTCTTCCTCGCACATACTATAAGGTGTAGAAGAAATCATGAAGAATCTAAAAGCTTATTGCAATTCTTTCTCTTGAACCATCAATATGGTAATCACAACTCGCAACCCCTTCAACTTTTTTAAATTAAACAAACAAATGTCATACAATTTGTTATCCGTTTGCTTCTATTTCTTTATATTAAATCAAATTCAATATTTAAACTCTTGAAAATAAAATCAAATTTAAAAATGAAACGACTTTAATCATAAATAAATAAATGTAAAGGGTTAGTAGTAAATTTAAGCCAAAACTAATAATCAAAAAGTTGAATGATAAAAATTCGGATTAAAAGCTTAGAGTAAATTTTACAACAAAATAGGGTAAATTTTTTCTTTTTCAAAAAATAAATAAAATTTTCACTCTCTATCAAACATCTCTCATTTTTATCTTTATAATTATATAATTATTTTTAAAAAGTTCAAATTATTAGTTTTAAACATTCATTTTCTTCTCTTTAAATCTTCAAGTCAATGAAGAACACAAAATTCCGACACATAAAATCTTCAACTTATTGAAGAATGAGACACAATTTTTGGGTAAAAATGTTTAATTACTGAAGGTAGAGGAATTTTCATCTGAACATCAACTTTTTACTGGAAGATGCATGAATGAAAGGCTTATTTGAACACCGGCTTTTATTGAAGGTGCAGGAATTTTCATCTGAACATCAACTTTTTACTGGAAGATGCAGGAAACTTTCTTCAGAACATCAACGTTTACTGAAGATGCAGGAACAAAAGACACCAACTTTTACTGAAGGTGAGTGTCATACCCCAAAATTTGCCCATACTATTTCTCTTATACAAATGCCAATCAATACACAAAGCTCATAGACACACACTCCTATACAAGGAATCTTAAGGGTTTCTAAAAAGTCATAGAACACCTTCATACCATGAAAACTGAAGGAGTTATGAATTGATGAAAGTTGGGAAAATTTCAAGAAATCTAATTAAGTAAAACGGACTTTTTGGATAAAGGGGCCTAAATTTTGGATTTCAAGCAAACACATGATTCATAAAAGGCCCATAAACCATTCTATAACTATTCTTATTTATTTATTAGTTTTTTATTTTATTATGAATTTATTCATTTAAATATAAATAAAAAATGAAATAAATAAATAGTTATAGAATGAGTGCTCCATATTTGCTTCTTGGTACAGTCAGCATAAAATCAAATCCAAAAGATACGTGAAATTTGGGGAGATTGGATTGTTGAAGACAAAAATTAGAAACTTTCAATATTTCCTCTAAATCAAATTCCAATCTTCTAATTGATGACGATTTGATTCATTATTCCTAACCTAATTCCTTGTAATATAAATAAAGAACGTGCTCATGTGGGGGGAAGAGGTTTTTTTTCGGCACAGAATCTCTATTCACGTTGCCAAAACCGTGAATTCAAGTGCTACTTGCAGACCAAGAATTCACTCGATTCAAGCAATTCTAAGGATTCAAACCGATCCCTCGACCTTCTCTGAATAATCCTGGACCATTGCAAGTTGATTTCGTTTCCAGAATCGCAGAGCCAGCGTCCACGGTTTGCAGTTTTTTTGTTTGAATTCAATTCCATGGACTCATGCATTGATAATCAATTTTGTTTGCATACTAATGTTTAATAAGATGTTCCTAACATATGTGCATAGTTTGATTGAATTTTAAAGGCCGGAATTGATCCGTGCCATCGTTAGGGTTCATATTCACAAATTTGGGGAAAATCCGATAGAAGCAATTTCATGTTCAATTAAGGACCTCATGGGATTCGCAAGGCCATATACGATCGATTTGTGCAATTTTATTGCGTTCATTGGCGTTTATTTGCAGGTTTGAGGAGAGAGGTCTATGGCCACGGTATAAAACCGTTGCTGTAGGTGTCTGTGTCTTCGTAAATGCCCAACGAGGAAGAAGAAGCAGTATGCGCATGGAGTTTTATTTCTGAGTCAATTGTTTTATATATTATGCTGTTTGTTGATTATCAAACAGAAATTAAGCATGGCGCGTGTGGCAAAGGGGAGCTTTGGAAAGCTTTAGCACCTGGGTTCGAGCCCCTCCGTCTACACAATTTTTTCAGTATTGTTATCTCATGATCCAATGCAACAAGCCATACGCGCCCATGATGCACCCTCAGCATGCCAACCACTAAATTATCATGGAGTTAGATCCAATGGCTCAGCAAGCGCACACCCACCATAGTCCTTCAAGGCTTGTCCACACCAGATCACAAGTTATGTTTTTCATAATTTTTTTTATCTCTAATTACGTGACCCTATTATTTATTTATATATATATATATATATATATATATATATATATATATATTTGTTTTGTTTATTTTATTTATATTTACTAATAAAATTTTATTTAGCTTTTAAAAAATCATTTTTTTAATCATTATGTTATTTTAAAAATTATTTTATTTAAATTATTTTTATTTATATTTAATTATTTAATTACATTAAAAATTCATGGTTATGTTATTTTAATCCCAAAAAAAATTTCTAAAAATTATTTTTCACTCAATTGTTGCCTCGATTTAATTAATTAGGTCGCAAGACCAATAATTAATTAAATCGATTTATCATTACACTCTATCTCAATCGTAACCAGGGTTGATAATACACTGAAAATCTTCTTCTTCTGTGCCTTTTCAGGGTTAGCAATATGATTAATCCCGACTACGCGCCTGATCCAAAATACGAGGTTAAGTACTCTGTTTAATTTAATTTAAGTTCTATTTGGTTTATTTATAGAATTAGGGTTTGTTCCGCCTTCATCTTTTTCTGCCTTGTTTTATTTCAGAGTTAATCTTAAAGGCGCCCTATCAACCATATCAGATCAAATCAGAGCTAAGTACCCATACCTATTTAATTTTTTTTTTATATTTATTTATTCTTTATGTTAGGGTCAATCCTGTTCGCCTTTGAATTAGCCATACACTCACTATTTGTTTATTGGTTTGCATTTTCAGGGTTGTTGATCGCCACAGCTACGAGTTTGGTAACCCTAAACCCTAACCTTATATTTTCTGTTTATTATTACTTGTGTCAAACCCTATTAAGGGATCCGCTGGTTACAATTCCCCTCTCCTCCGCTGGTTTCATTTTCCCCCTTCCCATAATTGTTTATATACTGCGTGGTTAGTAATTTAGGGAGTGCAAATTTAAACTGGATTAGAGTCACTAATTACAAGATAAATTACTGAATTGAACCACGTGATTGTGGCACACACACACACTCTTTTGGGGTAACCTCTTTGTTGCTTGTTGCCTGTTGCCTGTTGCCTGTTGCCTTTGTGTTTTTTTTGCAGAATAAGCCATGTCCCTCGAATTTGAGGATACCTCAGCCATGCTGCCTCGATAACTAAAGGTCATGCGACCCTAAATGATGCTGCCTTCGATACACTAATATGACCTCGACCCTCGGAAGTTGCCTACGAAAAAAGGCTGAGGTATCTTCTGGCTGCCTACGAATAAGGCTTATTCTGATCCTTACCTTAGACTACCTGCCCTCCTATGGCATGGGACAGTCTTATGGCAAAGGATATTTCGATGACCCTTCTACCTCCAAACGAAAGGCTTCCTGCCCTCTTATGGCAATGATTGACCCTTTCATTCTGAAAGGCTAAAAAGAGACCTATCATCTGAGTTTAAGGTAATTGCCCCTAATTGCCTTGCAATGCTCAATTTTCATATTCTTTCTCACAATTCTTCAAAAACTGGCTACGCTCATTTACGAGCTAAAGTCCACTTTTTTTTCTTTCATCTACTTTTTCTATAGACAAACGAGCAAGCAAAGCAATTAAGAGCCCATGGAAAACCATGGATGCAAAGGGTGCCTTACACCTTCCCTTTGCATAAATTACCCCCCGAACTTAGATTTCTTTAAAAAGGTTTTTTTTCTGTTTCTTTTTGCCTTTCCGAATTTGTTTGGATAAAATAAAAGTCGGTGGCGACTCATGCTTTACCGCGACATTTTCGATTATAAAAAGTCAGTTCACCGTATTACAGAACTGGCGACTCTGCTGGGGACTTTTTCGATTAAGAGGGGTTACCTTAAAGGTTTAGGATTCATTTTAAAATGTTTTCTATTGTTTGCTTTGTTTGTTTTATTTTTCAGGGGCGTTTTGGGAAAACTGAAGGACGAATCCTATTCCCGGATTCAAGAACACCTAAGATTAGGAGTGGCATAGTCATGGAGACCCCCCTTGTGCATGCTTGGGGTTGGTCAAAATGAATTTCACACTTGAGTTAGGCCTCCACTGGTTATTGTGTACCTCTTTTGCATGAGAGAGGTTTATGCATGTATCTTTGGGTGCGTCGGAGCTCAAGGACCTTTAGTAACCCTTAACCCATCCTAACTTTTAGGAACGTAGTGGGGGGGCTATTCTTGGTGCATGCCAAGTTATGGTCGCTACCCGATACTACAGCTCAGATAGGTTTCTTCCTGAAGTATCATTGCGTGGTATGCATGTACCATGTTCGAGGGTGCTTTAGAGGGGGCTGACAATTCTGGGTCACTTGGTAGAACCCGTTGCTGAAATCTCCTTATCCATAGAAATACCCTTGGGAAGGACACCTGATCAGACTCCATGCAAGCCTTAAGCCAAAAATTGTGTGACTTGTGTGACTTGCGTGACTTGTGTGACTTGTTTGTGTTTGCTACTAACCTTCATTTCCTCGCAGGTTTTGTTGAGAGGACCTGTTTGTCCTTACTATCTCACACTATGACTAATGAACTGCATTCGCATGACATCATGACATCATGACATCATAAGCATAACATGATTTAACTAACCCTTTCAAGGATCTTAGGGATTTAGGGCGCACAATTTCAGGTGCTCTTATTAAGGACTGAATTCCTATCTAGGGGCAAGAGGATTTATTTTCCTCTGGCCACATATCTTCCAATTCATAGACTCAGTACCTAATCAAGGGGCAAGAGGATTTATTTTCCTCTGGCCACGTACCTTCCAGTTCGGAAGTATCCCGAATCAGAGGCGATGACCCACTCGATATGGTGAGCTTGATTCTCAAAGAAGGATGTTCAAAGACGAAATTCAGAATTCTTCGGACAAAGACGCGACTAAATCACTTCCTAATGTTGCTAACTAAATTTCCTATAGATCCTTGAAAGCATTGCATTTGCATTCATAACATCGCATAACAGGTTTCTTACAATAGGTCTCTCATCTTTCCTCGCTGTTTATTTCAGCATCATGGATCTCGAACAATCAGTTAAGGATCTCCAAGCTCAAAACACTGAGTTCCAAGCCTTGATTCTGAATTTGTCCAAGGGGCAAGAAGAGCTGAAAGCCATGCTGACTAAAAAGAAGAAGAAGAAGGGTAAGAAGACTCAGGTGAAAAAGCTTAGACCGATCTTGCAACTCAGGGATGCTGAAACCTCTGAAGACAGTGATGAGGATGAGCAAGATGATGATGTTAGTGTCAAAACCGATGCAAAAAGTAACCACGAGTCTTCCAAACTCTCTGAAGAAGAAGAGGATTATTACCATGAGGACGAACATCCCGATGACAAATACAAGATGTTAGAAGAGCGTCTGAGAAGCATGGAAATTCAGAAGATACCTGGGCTGGATTTTGAAGAGCTTGGACTTGTTCCTGGGGTCGTTATTCCTCCAAAATTCAAAACTCCCGCCTTTGCTAAGTATGATGGAGTCTCTTGTCCTAAAATACACTTGAGGTCTTATGTGAGGAAGATTCAGCCTCACACTGATGATAAGAGGCTCTGGATCCATTTCTTTCAGGAAAGCTTATCTGGAACTCAACTCGAATGGTACTATCAACTGGAAAGTACCAACATCCATACTTGGGAAGATTTAGTTGTTGCCTTCTATAAGCAATACCAATATAATTCCGATCTCGCACCAACTCGCATGCAACTACAAAGCATGTCTATGGGACCCAAGGAAAGTTTCAAGGAGTATGCTCAGAAATGGAGAGATCTAGCTGGAAGAGTCAAACCTTCCTTGGCCGACAGAGAGATGGTAGATATGTTCATGAATACACTGACTGGCCCTTTCTATAGTCATTTGCTGGGAAGTTCATCATCTGGATTCACTGAGCTTATACTGACTGGAGAACGTGTTGAAAGTGGTATCCGAAGCGGAAAAATTCAGGTGGCTACTTCTTCCGGTACTATAAAAAAGTCATACAATGGGAGGAATGAATCTGACACTGTTGGGGCAATTTTGGTCTCTAATCAAGCATCGATACAACAACAAAACAACCAACGTAAACAAAGCGCATCCAAAAGACAATTCACAAAGATCAACATGTCTTTGACTCAAGCGCTGCAACACTTGTTGAAAGCAGAGTTACTTATACAAATAGCTCCTCATCCAAATCCCAACACTTCCTCCCCTCGCTATAATCCCAACGCGAGGTGTGCATATCACTCCAATAGTCATGGACATGACACTGACAACTGTTGGACATTGAAGAATAAGATCCAAGACATGATCGATGCCGGGGAAATCAAGTTCGATCCTCCTGCAACTCCTAACGTGATCACTGCTCCCATGCCTAATCACAACAAAAGTGCTAATACTGTGGATGGCTAGAAGGATGGACTTTAAGATCATTAGTTTTACTTTCAGTTGCAATTTTTTTTTGTTTGTTTAAACATTCGACTTATAATAGACATTATCTGTTTTAATAATCATCATCAGTGCATTGCATATGTTTGTCTTGAGTAATTTATTTCGCTATCACTCATTTTAAATTATGTATTTACTTTGCATATGTTTTATGATACTCAATTCCTGCTAAAGCTGTAAGCCTTTTGAGGGAGGATGACTAAAACGATACCGCAACCTCATACCGTATGCTTTTGAACAGACTATGCTGACGATGTACAGGCATTGTTTCAATTCCTAAACAGTGGAGATATAAGGATGCTAATCCCTCGTCAACCCCTTTTGAGCCTAAGTTGTAGGAGTTTTCTTTCTTGTACTAATTAAAACCCTTGAATATAACCTGGGGCAGGGTAGTTCTCAGTTAATTTGTCTGTGCATTTTATCTTAAGAGAATCATTCAGTACACCTTTCAACAAGGGTTTCAATCACAAGCGTTCATCCGCACACATCAAAGAAGTGTTGGAGATGTCAATCAAAAGCCAATGATGGTTCATCAATCATTAAGCAAGGCAGTCAACATCTTTCACAAAAAAAAATGAAAAAACATATATACAAAAGCCTGCTAAGTCAAAAATAAAAAAGATGACTTAGGCAAAAATCAAGGCATCCCGCTGACTGTAAGCTCAAAAAAGACAGTTCAGGCAAAAGTTAGGGATATCAAAAAGATGAAAAAAGAAGTCAACAAATTCCTGAACAACACAATGTTGTGACTACCAAAAGGAAGAAGTGACTGTCATCTCAAAAGTTCTCTTTGCTTGTGAACCATCGTCATTATCAAAGGTGCAAATCCAAAAGTCTCTTGGAACCTGAATGCATAAGTTGAATTAACTGAGCTTAGGACTGAAGAACATCACGAAGAAGGGGATGGGTATAAATAAATTTTGAGCCATTATCCTTTGTTTCTTAAACCGTGAACCAAACCACGTTACAACCCTTGAAAGTCCTAATTGAAGCATGGTTAGTTAGAAAGCATACTGTTACCAAAAAGATATCCTGACTCCTTAAGGTTTACCACAAATGCCGAGTTAATATCACGTTTTTACAAACATCACATTGTTAAAAATACCACGTTTGTACAAACATCACATTGTTACAAATATCATGTTTTTACAAATATCACGCTTTTACATCTCTTGTTTTAATGATTTTCAAAAACTCAAGACAAACGTATGCATTGCATCTCATGAATTCATTATTAAACATATTCTGCTACATAATTTCAAATGTTAGCAACAGGAAGAATTTGCACAGGGTACAACTAATGACTGAACGTTATCCCGACAGACAAGATTATTCCGAGAAGCAATGTCTCCTATGTATACAAGGGGCATGGCACACTTTGCCCAATCAATCTGGAACAATCAAGTCAAGATTCGAAGAATCTCTCAAATGCCAAACAGTCAAAGGCATACATCCCAATTGGGTTTCAAACTATTTCCCGATCAATCTGGGGCAATCAGGTCAAGATTCCGAGAATCTCTCAAGGATTCAAAAACAATCCAAGTAAATCTGAATCTACTTCCCAACCAACATGGGGCATTGTCATGGGCCGATAATTATGAGGGACATGATGCCCATAGTGCACATCTTATAAAATCCTCGCGAGGCGAATCGTTCCAAAGTCCCAACTAGCAGGGGCAAATCTATGCAAGTCCAGTTTGACATCTTGATCAATACTCAGTGGCGTGTCCTAATTAAATCCAGGAATGGTAGGTACTATAATACTTGGGGCAATGATCAAAGCATCCATGCGTTCCCGTAATTCCGATTTCACAAGATCATATCCCCACAGAGTAATCGTTAAGAAGATATCTTCAAACACTCTCGACAAAGACATGGCTCCCCAACAGAGTTTACATCTTCGACACTGCTGGTTCTCCAACACTTTGCTCTCTTCCAAATACTTTTGTCACCAATCAGGGTCCATCAAGTTACTGGTCATCCCCAAGCAGAAATTATAAATTCCCAGCTGAGCATCTCCAAAGCAAGATTAGACATCAAAATCACAAAGACATAGAGATTTATTTTCCCAATCAAGACAAAATAAATCATGTTCACATATCATAAACATAGTCATACATTGCATACATTACCTCATAATAAATTCATACATAACATACAAGTTTCTCATTTATTTTGAGAGACTCGTCACATAAATACATGCATCATGGCATTACATGCTGCTAACTTTGTCTTTCAGGTAAGTTCCCAAGCAGACGAGTATCATCAACAAATCATTCCAATCAGATATACATTCCGGAAGCTCGAACCCCAGACATTCTGAAAATTCCAATCAGATGAACATTCTGGAAGCGTGACCCCCAGACTTCTGAAACATTCCAATCAGATATACATTCCGGAAGCTCGAACCCCGGACATTCTGAAAGTTCAAATCAGATGAACATTCTGGAAGCGTGACCCCCAGACTTCTGAAACATTCCAATCAGATATACATTCCGGAAGCTCGAACCCCGGACATTCTGAAAATTCCAATCAGATGAACATTCTGGAAGCGTGACCCCCAGACTTGTGAAACATTCTTATAACTCCCATCTTTTGACACTCATTCAAGACACAATTCAGAAACAATCCAAGATCTAATTCAGTTACTACGAACGGTGCTGACACGATCAATCTCCAACAAATACTTCCCAGAGGATTCAGTCTAACGTACGACTCATCCTAAGTATATTCTTCAGATACGGTCTAACTACGACGTATTCTAATTCTCAGGTCTATCAAGTCGGATGGCATCTTGAAGCCCATCTCCGACAAAAGTCCCTACTTCCGCTAGGGCAAATTTCTTGGTATTCTAGTGTTCAATCATCTTCCACCTTCAGATACCAACTGGCATACAAACCACTCTACATCTTCAGGTTCAAGATAATTGAACAGGGGCAGCTGTCATACCCCAAAATTTGCCCATACTATTTCTCTTATACAAATGCCAATCAATACACAAAGCTCATAGACACACACTCCTATACAAGGAATCTTAAGGGTTTCTAAAAAGTCATAGAACACCTTCATACCATGAAAACTGAAGGAGTTATGAATTGATGAAAGTTGGGAAAATTTCAAGAAATCTAATTAAGTAAAACGGACTTTTTGGATAAAGGGGCCTAAATTTTGGATTTCAAGCAAACACATGATTCATAAAAGGCCCATAAACCATTCTATAACTATTCTTATTTATTTATTAGTTTTTTATTTTATTATGAATTTATTCATTTAAATATAAATAAAAAATGAAATAAATAAATAGTTATAGAATGAGTGCTCCATATTTGCTTCTTGGTACAGTCAGCATAAAATCAAATCCAAAAGATACGTGAAATTTGGGGAGATTGGATTGTTGAAGACAAAAATTAGAAACTTTCAATATTTCCTCTAAATCAAATTCCAATCTTCTAATTGATGACGATTTGATTCATTATTCCTAACCTAATTCCTTGTAATATAAATAAAGAACGTGCTCATGTGGGGGGAAGAGGTTTTTTTTCGGCACAGAATCTCTATTCACGTTGCCAAAACCGTGAATTCAAGTGCTACTTGCAGACCAAGAATTCACTCGATTCAAGCAATTCTAAGGATTCAAACCGATCCCTCGACCTTCTCTGAATAATCCTGGACCATTGCAAGTTGATTTCGTTTCCAGAATCGCAGAGCCAGCGTCCACGGTTTGCAGTTTTTTTGTTTGAATTCAATTCCATGGACTCATGCATTGATAATCAATTTTGTTTGCATACTAATGTTTAATAAGATGTTCCTAACATATGTGCATAGTTTGATTGAATTTTAAAGGCCGGAATTGATCCGTGCCATCGTTAGGGTTCATATTCACAAATTTGGGGAAAATCCGATAGAAGCAATTTCATGTTCAATTAAGGACCTCATGGGATTCGCAAGGCCATATACGATCGATTTGTGCAATTTTATTGCGTTCATTGGCGTTTATTTGCAGGTTTGAGGAGAGAGGTCTATGGCCACGGTATAAAACCGTTGCTGTAGGTGTCTGTGTCTTCGTAAATGCCCAACGAGGAAGAAGAAGCAGTATGCGCATGGAGTTTTATTTCTGAGTCAATTGTTTTATATATTATGCTGTTTGTTGATTATCAAACAGAAATTAAGCATGGCGCGTGTGGCAAAGGGGAGCTTTGGAAAGCTTTAGCACCTGGGTTCGAGCCCCTCCGTCTACACAATTTTTTCAGTATTGTTATCTCATGATCCAATGCAACAAGCCATACGCGCCCATGATGCACCCTCAGCATGCCAACCACTAAATTATCATGGAGTTAGATCCAATGGCTCAGCAAGCGCACACCCACCATAGTCCTTCAAGGCTTGTCCACACCAGATCACAAGTTATGTTTTTCATAATTTTTTTTATCTCTAATTACGTGACCCTATTATTTATTTATATATATATATATATATATATATATATATATATATATATTTGTTTTGTTTATTTTATTTATATTTACTAATAAAATTTTATTTAGCTTTTAAAAAATCATTTTTTTAATCATTATGTTATTTTAAAAATTATTTTATTTAAATTATTTTTATTTATATTTAATTATTTAATTACATTAAAAATTCATGGTTATGTTATTTTAATCCCAAAAAAAATTTCTAAAAATTATTTTTCACTCAATTGTTGCCTCGATTTAATTAATTAGGTCGCAAGACCAATAATTAATTAAATCGATTTATCATTACACTCTATCTCAATCGTAACCAGGGTTGATAATACACTGAAAATCTTCTTCTTCTGTGCCTTTTCAGGGTTAGCAATATGATTAATCCCGACTACGCGCCTGATCCAAAATACGAGGTTAAGTACTCTGTTTAATTTAATTTAAGTTCTATTTGGTTTATTTATAGAATTAGGGTTTGTTCCGCCTTCATCTTTTTCTGCCTTGTTTTATTTCAGAGTTAATCTTAAAGGCGCCCTATCAACCATATCAGATCAAATCAGAGCTAAGTACCCATACCTATTTAATTTTTTTTTTATATTTATTTATTCTTTATGTTAGGGTCAATCCTGTTCGCCTTTGAATTAGCCATACACTCACTATTTGTTTATTGGTTTGCATTTTCAGGGTTGTTGATCGCCACAGCTACGAGTTTGGTAACCCTAAACCCTAACCTTATATTTTCTGTTTATTATTACTTGTGTCAAACCCTATTAAGGGATCCGCTGGTTACAATTCCCCTCTCCTCCGCTGGTTTCATTTTCCCCCTTCCCATAATTGTTTATATACTGCGTGGTTAGTAATTTAGGGAGTGCAAATTTAAACTGGATTAGAGTCACTAATTACAAGATAAATTACTGAATTGAACCACGTGATTGTGGCACACACACACACTCTTTTGGGGTAACCTCTTTGTTGCTTGTTGCCTGTTGCCTGTTGCCTGTTGCCTTTGTGTTTTTTTTGCAGAATAAGCCATGTCCCTCGAATTTGAGGATACCTCAGCCATGCTGCCTCGATAACTAAAGGTCATGCGACCCTAAATGATGCTGCCTTCGATACACTAATATGACCTCGACCCTCGGAAGTTGCCTACGAAAAAAGGCTGAGGTATCTTCTGGCTGCCTACGAATAAGGCTTATTCTGATCCTTACCTTAGACTACCTGCCCTCCTATGGCATGGGACAGTCTTATGGCAAAGGATATTTCGATGACCCTTCTACCTCCAAACGAAAGGCTTCCTGCCCTCTTATGGCAATGATTGACCCTTTCATTCTGAAAGGCTAAAAAGAGACCTATCATCTGAGTTTAAGGTAATTGCCCCTAATTGCCTTGCAATGCTCAATTTTCATATTCTTTCTCACAATTCTTCAAAAACTGGCTACGCTCATTTACGAGCTAAAGTCCACTTTTTTTTCTTTCATCTACTTTTTCTATAGACAAACGAGCAAGCAAAGCAATTAAGAGCCCATGGAAAACCATGGATGCAAAGGGTGCCTTACACCTTCCCTTTGCATAAATTACCCCCCGAACTTAGATTTCTTTAAAAAGGTTTTTTTTCTGTTTCTTTTTGCCTTTCCGAATTTGTTTGGATAAAATAAAAGTCGGTGGCGACTCATGCTTTACCGCGACATTTTCGATTATAAAAAGTCAGTTCACCGTATTACAGTGAGCTACCGACTTTTACTGAAGGTAGGAAGGCAAGAATACACCGACTTTTACTGAAGGTGAAGAACAATTCATCTGAACATCGACTTTTTACTTGAAGATGCAGGAATTACCGCCTGAATAGTTGACGATAAGCTACTAACTCAATAGTTGAAGGTAGAGAAATATTGAATTACCGCCTTGATGGTTGACGATAAGCTACCAACTCAATAGTTGAAGGTAGAAGAAGATGAATTACCGCCTCAATAGTTGACGATAAGCTACCAACTCAATAGTTGAAGGTAGAAGAAAATTGAATTACCGCCTCAATAGTTGACGATAAGCTGCTGAGAATAATAAGTTGCCGCTAAGAATAGGGATCAACTTCTTCTTTAATCAAGGACGTGGCTTGATAAAAGGATCTGGATGCAAACTATCACTTCTGATGAAGGAACTTACCATTTGCCGAGCTTCTTCCATTTGGATGCAAACTGTCACTTCTGTTGAAGGGACTTACCATTCGCTGAACTTCTTCCACTTGGATGCAAACTGTCACTTATACTGAAGAGACTTACCACTTGCTGAGCTTCTTCCACTTGGATGCAAACTGTCACTTTTACTGAAGCGACTTACCATTTGCTGAGCTTCTTCCATTTGGATGCAAACTGTCACTTCTGATGAAGGGACTTACCATTTGCTGAGCTTCTTCCATTTGGAATCAAGAAGTTCATAATGTCTGAGAGATTATCACTTGCTGTGAAGATAAGATTGATATGTGGAGACATACAAACTTGCTCAAATAAAGAGGCTTCCATTTGTTGTCAAACAAACATGCTAAGGACAATACAAGTTTCTCAAATTTTGAACCTGCCCCTTGCTTTCAAGTACAAATTTCAACGGAGTGCAATAACAACAATGTTGGGAAATAAATCTTTCCATATTTGATAGGAACATCAATCATAAAGAAATTCTCCATTGTTAAAGAAAGCGGAATCCTCAAGATGTGTAAAATAAATTCCTTCTCAATCTAGGCTTCTCAGCCTATAGAGGTTCTAACATAATATTGCAAAAGACCAAAGTTCAACTCCATGAACAAACTGGATAGAAACGGTCAAACAAGACTCAACCAAATGAGGAATAAACTCAACTGGGGATTAGTTTCATCCTGACAAATGAGTTGAGGAGGAACACTGAAGAAAAATTCTTCCACGAGGAACAAACTCTGTGGGGAATTAGAAAGGATAAACACTTTCTGCTTAAGGTAGACACTCTAATGGAAAGAGATCATGTATTTTAAGGAATCAAAGAGAATGGATCAAAATATTAAGAAATGCAAAATGGATATGAATATATTTTTCTTTTTATTTTTTTATGCATGTTGTATGTATGAATGAATGAATGAATGAATGTCATGTATATGCTGACAAAACAAACACAAAAATACTAGGAAGTGACAAGACATCACAATACAACAAACACTTGATGAATCTCAAAAAGTTGGAGATATTAAAAGACATCCTTCTAAAGACCCATGCTAGGAACACGACTGAGGATTCAATTGTAGATAAACCGCGGTCGTTGGAGGAACAAAGTCCTGCTACAAGGCTCAAGAGAAAGCTACTGACTAAGGGGAAAATTCAAATTCAAACTTCAAATATCCATAAATCCACTGAAAGGATAACAACGTGAACTCCGCACTGTGGGAAAACTTGTTGGAGATGCACACCAAGCAAACTCTTTGGGAACTATCAACATCTGAGAGGGATTACAGATCATCAACTCCTAACAAAAGGGATGGAAGAACATATTCTTGCAAGCTCTGTTATGGAGATCAAACATCATCCTAAACTTGTTGGGAAATAAGAAGTTATCATCATAGCAAGAGATTAACAACGGGGGATTTTAGTTCAAAACTCTAATACAAGGTGAGAGAGAAACCCCAACAATCAACCAACTTATCTCAAAACTTCTTAGTAGAGAGTGACATACTCTGGATTGATCATGGCAACGACCTTTGTACTTCAAGCTAATGAGGTGAACAAGGTAACTTCTTATTCACAACTTGGCCCAGACTACATAGTCTATGAGAGGAACTTGCTTGAAGAAGATACATAGATATCCTTGGCATCATAAAGACTTGGAGTAATCTGCCCCAAATCAACATATTCTTGGAGAGATTTGTCGAATCTCGACGTAACTTCCCCTTATTGACTACACATGGCACATTCTTTTGCTCGACAGAGTCTTCAAGTTTTGCCCCATGATGGTAATCAAAATTGTAAAAGCAACATATTGGGAAAACAACATGCCCATGGAAATGTTTTAGTTTTCTACTGATGATCAGATGTAAGCTTCCTGGATGTCAAACAAATATTTACAAGCAGAAAAAATGTTTATTCTGAGAAGGATAATTAAAATGCAACAATTATGTAAGTCTTGAAGTTTTATTAAAAGATGTCACAAAACCTTGTGAACGAATCACTGGTTAAGGAAATGACATTAATTTTTGTATGCATATGATACCAACACAAGTTTTCAGCATAATCGATAGGAGTCAGGAACGCTTTCTTGTTTTAATTATGATTTTGAAATAAACCCTTCTTCAATTAGGACTTTTGAGGGTTGTAACGTGGCCTGGTTCACGGTTTTCAAAAAAAATGATTTTTAGGCTCAAAGTTTATTTATCCCACCCCGTCTTCGTGATGTTCTCCAGTCCTAGGTTCAGTAAACTCAACATGAGTGTTCATCTCTCAAAAGGATTTTGTGCTATTAAGGATCCAATGAAGCTTTCTTGGAGTAGCAATCACCCTTTTGTCTTCGTGTTCACATTCACACGGATTTGTTCTTTGATGAGGACTTTTGTTTTGTAGTCCTTTCTTTTCATTTTTCGCTCTTTTTTTCCCCTAACTTCTGCCTGGACCAAATAAATTGATCGTCCAGCGGGATGCTCTAACTTTTGCCTAAGTCACTTGTTTTCAAGTTTTTGACTTAGCGAGCTTTCTTTTTTTTTTCTCTTTTATTTTTTCATCTTTTTTTTTTCATTCTTTTGATTTGAACAAATCGTGTGACATTGACTTTGTCTTGACTTGTTAAGAGGGTTGTGACTGCCTTATTACTTGGTAGATGAAGGATAATCATTGTGGTTTCATACTTTCTATCCTTTTGATGCGCGAGGGATAACCATTGTGGTTTCACATAATCCAACATTTGATGTGGATATGACGTATTCGAGCCTTGGATGCACAATCCTTTTTTTAAATCTAAACACTTGGTCAAATCAACTGAACACTACCCTGCCCCAGGTTAAAAATTAGGGTTTTTTTGTTTAGAAAAGAAACTCACACATCAAGGCTCAAAGGGGTTAACAAGGGATTAACTTCCTTATATCTACGGTGTTTGGGAATTTGAAACAATGCTTGTACATCATCAGCAGGGTTTTATTCAAAAGCATACAATTAGAAGTTTTGCGTTTTCAGATCATCATCCTCCCTCTAATCTTTGCATAAGCAAGAGTTTGGCAAAAGCAATTGGTATCATAATGCATAAAAACAAATAACATGAGTGAAACGAATGGGTTACTTCAAGACAAACATTATCATTGTATTATTATTAACATTAAAAAACAAACAAGTTTCTACATGCAAACATTGTATTTGAAAAACAAGAAATATTACAAATGAAAATCAGTAAGAATACTAAAAATTGAGAAGACTCTCTCCATCTGGACTCGTGCTGAAGGAAACACCTTTCAAACTTCAGAGCTACCATCAATAGAGATTCATTCATGCTTTGGAAAAAGATTGTCTTGAACATTAGTACCAACGTCTTCAAATGACAAGACACTGTGTATGACCAACTTCTGAACTTCAACTTTCAAAGCAAAGCAACCTTCCAAATTGTACCCAGGAGCACCCTTTGGCATATTTTCTTCCTTCATGGGAGGATTGACTTGGAGAACTAAAGCCTCAACCAGAGCAAACAAATGCTCCATACCAGACTTCGAGATAATCACCTCTTTGCAGAGTTCAAAGATCTCATGCTTAAATGTTTTATGTCTCCTTCTTAGCACGAGTGTTGTACTGATGATACCAAGAGAAAGGAAAAAAGGCTCTGAAAGAACTCTCAAAAATCATAACTGAATGCAAAATGATGCATGATATGCAATGCAAATGATCTGTTTTTATTTTTGAGTTTCAAGGAACTTAAGATATTAAATTGTAAACACTCTAGCATTGGATCAATGTATCGATCAAGTTATCATCAAAATAAATCATCCATTTTGGTGGATTAGAGTTTTCACCCCATCAACACCCAAGATCCATTGAGTTTGATGAAACTTATGATGTTTACAAGGAAAGACCTCTAAGTTCCTTGAAAACCAAAAGAAAAAGAGTTTTCATGAATGCATGAATGCATGGTGTATGCATAAACCACAATCAAGAGCACACAAACAAGGTTCAAAGGTTCGACGTCACGGGCATGAAGCCATGGGTCCACCCAACCATAAAGTGTGTACTAAGGTATTTTTGTACTTGTAGAACGGGTTCTAAAAAGTTCCTGAGGTCTGTATTCCATCTTGAGAATATTATTGGCTTAAGTAATTGACTCACCAACCAATAATATTCTAAAGAGAAACTCGCCCGAATGTAGTATCGCGTGACAACCGATTAGGACTTCACCCAACTAGTCTCCGCACTACGTCCTAAAAGGCTAAGATGGGTTAAGGGGTTCTAAGGTCCTCAGCTTTACAGACCCAACCAAAAGTAACAATTCTTTCACGACTGACTCGTTCAACACTATCACCTTTAGCCAAGCCATTCTCCACTGAGTGGTGGATGTCAAGTCAGCTCACGAAGGAATAACTCCACATAAGCCAAAATGACAATACCACCTCCTATCTTAATGTATACTTAAGTCCGGGTATAGGACTTATCTCACACAGAGAAACCACCAGGCACCAAAATAAAAAACAAACAAAACAGACAAAGCACACAATAATATATACACAAAATAATATACACAGATAAACAAAAATAGGCTTAACACACAAAGATACACCAATAATTTGAACAGTATCCCCAGTGAAGTCGCCATTTTTCTGTAGCAGGGAAAATCTGAGATCTGAGCCATAAATTGACTCGACTCAATATTTTAGTGAAAGTCGCCACCTCGCTTTATTGTTTCCAAAGGAAATGGGAAAAGAACGAAAAAAACCCAAAGTTTGTTTTTAAAACAAAAAGAGATCTTAGGTACGGGTGTTGATTATACAAGGGGAAGGTTTTAAGCACCCCTCATATCTGTGGTACTCCACAGGAACCTTTTTGAAAATCTGTGTTTTATTAAAATATATTGTGTGTAAAAAAAGAGGTTTGTTTGATTTTTAAAATAAGCTCGGCAAAACATCAAGCCTTGTGCCTACATACCTCCTCTGTGCAATGGAGAAGTCAGAGCTAATGTAGTTCTGCTTTAAAAGGGAAAAACGTTTGAAAGGAATAAACACGTTTACCATCATCGGGGCAAATACTCAGCCATTGATCTTAAACATGAGAACGAACGAATTTTTTTGTATCACTAATGAGAGAAGGGCGCCAACTCGGATAAAATCGACAAGTATGCCACTAGCTCTCTCACGTGGAAAAGATTGAAGGATAGAAAAACACTTAGAAAGGGGGGGCGGTTGAATAAGTGTAGTCTTAAAAACTTGAACGATAAAAAATAAATTGCATAGTTATTTTTATCCTGGTTCGTTGTTAACTAAACTACTCCAGTCCACCCCCGCGGAGTGATTTACCTCACCTGAGGATTTAATCCACTAATCGTAACAGATTACAATGGTTTTCCACTTAGCCCACGACTAAGTCTTCTAGAGTATCCTGATCACAACCTGATCACTCTAGGAACAAATGCTTAGACACAAGCTAAGACTTTCTTAGAGTATCCTGACCACCACGTGATCACTCTAAATACAACTGCTCAGACACAAGCTAATACTTCCTAGAGTATTCTGAT
Organism: Vicia villosa; assembly: GCF_029867415.1. NCBI lineage: Eukaryota > Viridiplantae > Streptophyta > Magnoliopsida > Fabales > Fabaceae > Vicia > Vicia villosa. The sequence continues at coordinate 134,753 of NC_081180.1, read as the reverse complement.
CAACACTTGATCACTCTAGTTACTTACAAATTAATGTAATCAATTTTAAGAGTATTACAAATGCTTCTGAAAAGCTATAATCACAACAGTGATATTTCTCTTAAAGTTTAAGCTTAATCTCACTAATATATTACAACAGCAATGTAGTGAGCTTTGATGAAGATGAAGTTTCTGAGCTTTTAATTGAACAGCGTTTCAGCAAGTTAATATTCACAGAATTTGGTTCAGAATTGTTGTTGTTGTTGTTCTTGCTTCTCATCAGAACTTCATATTTATAGGCGCTTGAGAAGATGACCGTTGGGTGCACTTAATGCTTTGCGTATTCCGTACAGCATTGCATTTAATATTTCACGCTTTTGTCAACTACCTCGAGCTTTGTTCACGCTGTGTCTACTGACGTTGCCTTTAATAGCTTCCAACGTTCCTTTTGTCAGTCAGCGTAGCCTGCCACTTGTACTTTCTTCTGATCTGATGTTTGAGAATACAACGTTTGAAAATCATCAGAGTCAAACAGCTTGGTGCAAAGCATCTTCTTGTCTTCTGACCTTGAAGTGCTTCTGAGCGTGATACCATCAGAACTTCAGTGCTACTGCTTCTGATCTCAAGTTCTTTTGATGCTTCCATAGACCCATGTTCTGATTCTGCCTTGACCATCTTCTGATGTCTTGCCAGACCATGTTCTGATGTTGCATGCTGAACCTTCTGAAACAAAGCTTCTGAGCGCTGATTTGTGCATACTCTTTATATATTTCCTGAAATGGAAATTGCAATGTATTAGAGTACCACATTATCTCACACAAAATTCATATCCTTGTTATCATCAAAACTAAGAATATTGATCAGAACAAATCTTGTTCTAACAATCTCCCCCTTTTTGATGATGACAAAAACATATATAAATGATATGAATTTGCGCTAGAAAGAGCAGACGGCTAAAGACAAATTACACAGCTATAGCATAAGCATGTGAATATGTCTCCCCCTGAGATTAACAATCTCCCCCTGAGATGAATAATCTCCCCCTGAAATAAATACTCGAAGAACTTTAATAATAAAAGACTTCCCTGATTATTTCGGTAGAGACGATCACATAAGCTTCTGTCTTCTGATAATTCATAGCTTCTGACTTCTGCTTCCATTGGACAGCTTCAGAACTTGAATTTCTTTAGATCCCTAGAACACTCTCAGCTTCTGATTCCTGCTTCCATTTAGGACAGCTTCAGAACTTGAATTTCTTTGATCTTCAGAACATTCACAGCTTCTGATTCCTGCTTCCATTTAGGACAGCTTCAGAACTTGAATTTCTTTGATCTTCAGAACATTCACAGCTTCTGATTCATGCTTCCATTTAGGACAGCTTCAGAACTTGAGTTTTCTGGATCTTTAGAACATTCACAGCTTCTGATTTCTGCTTCCCTCAGATAGCTTCAGAACTTTGAATTTCTTCTTACATCACTTCATGCTAGATTGTATCAGAACATTGTTGAATGTACCAGAGCATCATCAGAGCATCTCTACATCCTGAAATGTTACAGAACAAAACTAAACGACAAAAGTCAGCATGAATGAGTTAGAACATAAAATGTGTATCAGAACACAAAATATGTATCAGAGCCATATAAGCCATATAGAATATATCAGATCCAATAGACAATGTATCAGAGCAAATAGACAATGATTTGGATCATATTCTATTATCAGAATTTCTGATCATTCTTCCTTCTTGCTTCTGATTCTGAAGCTTCCTAGCACTCAGCTTGCTTCAAGAATCCAAGAGCTATTTCTGATCATTCTTCCTTCTTGCTTCTGATTCTGAAGCTTCCTAGCACTCAGCTTGCTTCAAGAATCCAAGAGCTTGATTCATTTTGTTGCTTCTTATGTTGATCTTGAATCTTTGATTCCTGCAACAACACAACTTAAAAACATAGAACTTTGCAAGTTCTGTTAGTAAATGTGGAGCCTTTTTACTCGGTAACTGATAATATTAATCAGATCATTTATCATATATTTTCTCCCCCTTTTTGTCATAACATCAAAAAGCATAAAAGATTCAGATGTAAAGCAAGATACAAAAGGAAAGAAACATAAATAACTTTTCATTGATTTCAACAAGAAGGATTACAAAAGAGGAATGCAGGAAAACAGATGCAACAAGGAAAGAAAACTACAAAGACTTAAAGCCTAAGACTCTATCCTACGCAAAGACTGCGCAAACAACTCAAGAACCCTCTGGTCTTCAGTTTGTTCAGCCATGAAAGCTTGAAAACTCTTCATGCCTGTCCAGACTAGAACCTCCACTGTAGGAGAGATCCAAGAGACCAAATAGGAAGTGAGGGACAGTTCATAGACAGGGAGCTAATGTTGCAAACGGGCTCCAGTGACTCAAGAAGGTCTTCTTCCTTTGGATAAATGTTGATAACAGCATTGAAGAAGAGATCTGTCTTGAAAGAGACTTGGAGAGCCATCCCAAGATATGCTTCACATCCTGTAACTGATTAACCCTTCCATCCGTTCTCATTGAGTTGAAAGGATTCATGATGAACGCTAGGTTGAAGATGAATGAACTAGGGTTTATGCCAAAGAAAAACTTTGTTGGACAAGAGAGAAAAAGAAAGAGAAAGAGAGCCAAGACTTATTGAAAAAAAATGCAACGAAATGAAGGAATAAATAGAGGGAAAAAGAAGAGGGAAACGTTCGAGGAATATAAAAAAGAAAAGAAGGACAATAAAAGAAATGATGAATGGCATTTAATGTAACATGACGTGAGGAGAGATAATAATGACAAAAGACGAGATTTGCACAGTTACCTAAGTAGACGTCCCCTCAACTGCACGCACGCTTGTCCAGAAATAGTGAACACGTGTTTACCATCTGGATAGCCAGTTACAGCTGTTTTGCTTTTAAAGAGATTCTGAATCAACTTAGACAATGAAACGTTAGTAATAACTGAATCACAATTTCTAATTGATTTCAATCAGAACTTCTTAAAAAAAATCCAATTTCATTTCAGAAGATACTCATACATAAGATCTTCTCATCTTCTCATTCTGGGCATAAATCCATACTGATATTCTTCAGAATGAACTTAAACCTATCTTCAGCAAGGGGTTTTGTTAAGATATCAGCCCATTGATGGTCTGTATCCACAAAGTTTAAAGATATAACACCCTTCTGAACATAGTCCCTTATGAAATGATGTTTAATCTCAATATGTTTAGCTTTTGAATGTAAAATAGGATTCTTAGATAAACATATAGCAGAAGTATTATCACAGAAAATAGGAATGTTACTCTCATATATCTGATAATCTTCCAGCTGACTTCTCATCCAGAGCATTTGTGTGCTACAACCAGCAGCAGCAACATATTCTGCTTCTGTTGTTGAGAGGGCAATAGTAGCTTGCTTCTTGCTGTACCATGAGATCAGATGACTTCCAAGAAATTGACAACTTCCAAAAGTGCTCTTTCTTTCTATTCTATCTCCAGCATAGTCAGCATCACAGAATCCTACTAAGTTGTAGTCTTTAGATCTTCTGTAAACTAAACCAACATTAGTAGTACCTTTCAGATACCTTAGAATTCTTTTAACCGCTGTTAAATGAGATTCTCTTGGATCTGATTGGAATCGAGCACACAAACAAACACTAAAGAGAATGTCAGGTCTAGAAGCAATTAGATATAGAAGAGATCCAATCATACCTCTGTACAACTTCTGATCTACCTTCTTACTTACCTCATCCTTACCCAGTACACATGTTGGATGCATAGGAGTTTTGGCTTCTTTGCTTTCAGAAAGATTAAATTTCTTCAGAAGTTCTTTCATATACTTCGTTTGATGAACATAGGTTCCATCGGAAGTTTGGTTGATTTGAATCCCAAGGAAATACTTGAGTTCTCCCATCATGCTCATTTCAAATTCAGCCTGCATAGACTCAGCAAACTCCTTTCCAAGTGTAGCATTAGATGTTCCAAAGATAATATCATCAAAATATATTTGACAAATTAAAATATCCTTTTTCAATGTTTTACAAAAGAGAGTAGTGTCCACTTTTCCTCTAGTGAAATCATTTTCCAGAAGGAAAGAACTCAAACGTTCATACCAAGCTCTGGGAGCTTGTTTCAGTCCGTATAATGATTTCTTTAATTTGAAAACATGATTTGGAGACATGGAGTCTTCAAAACCAGGAGGTTGGTGAACATAAACTTCTTCATCTATATAACCATTTAAGAAGGCACTCTTGACATCCATCTGATAAAGAGTGATGTTGTGTTGAGTGGCAAAAGAAATTAATAGACGAATAGATTCTAACCTGGCCACTGGTGCAAAGGTTTCTGTATAATCAATCCCTTCTTGCTGACTATAACACTGAGCAACCAGTCTGGCTTTGTTTCTTACCACTTCACCTTTCTCACTTAGCTTGTTTCTGAAAACCCACTTAGTACCGATGATGTTGAATCCTTTTGGTCTAGGAACCAAGTCCCATACATCATTCCTTGTAAACTGATTTAGTTCTTCTTGCATGGCAATTATCTAGTCTGGATCTTCTAGAGCTTGATCAACAGAAGTTGGCTCGATCAAAGAAACAAGACCTAATTGACATTCTGCATTGTTCTTAAGGAATGCCCTTGTTCTGATGGGATCATCTTTCTTTCCAAGGATCACATCTTCTGAATGAGCTGAGGCAAGTCTAGGTGATCTTCTGATAGTTGGTTCTTCAGAAATCCTAAGATTCTCTAAAGATGCAGCAACTTGATCTTCTGATCCATTGCTTCTGAGACTGCAAGCTTCTGCAGCTTTGCTTCTTGATTCTTCAACTTCTGATATATCAATATCAAAATCTGCAAAATTCTCAAACTGCTTTGGTTTTTCAAGACCAAGCTTATCATCAAACCTGATATTGATTGATTCTTCTACAATCAATGTTTCAGTATTGTATACTCTGTAGCCTTTAGAGCGTTCAGAATATCCAAGAAGGAAACATTTTTGTGCTTTGGAATCAAACTTACCAAGATGATCTTTAGTATTCAGAATAAAACATACACATCCACAAGGATGGAAATATGAAATGTTGGGCTTTCTGTTCATCCACAATTCATAAGGAGTCTTATTTAGAATAGGTCTGATAGAGATTCTATTATGAATATAGCATGCAGTGTTAATTGCTTCTGCCCAGAAATGCTTAGCCATATTGGTTTCATTGATCATGGTTCTGGCCATTTCTTGTAGAGTCCTATTCTTTCGCTCTACAACTCTATTTTGCTGTGGAGTTCTGGGGCAAGAGAAATCATGGGAAATACCATTTTCTTTGAAGAACTCCTCAAAGAATCTGTTCTCAAATTCGCCACCATGATCACTTCTGACCTTTATGATTTTACACTCTTTCTCAGATTGAATCTGAGTGCAGAATTCAAAGAACACTGAATGAGACTCATCCTTGTGTTTCAAGAACTTTACTCACGTCCAGCGGCTATAATCATCAACGATGACTAATCCATATTTCTTCCCTCTGACAGATGCTGTTTTGACTGGGCCAAACAGATCAATGTGTAAGAGTTCTAACGGCCTTGAGGAAGAAACAACATTCTTAGACTTGAATGCAGGTCTGGAGAACTTGCCCTTCTGACATGCTTCACAAAGAGCATCTGATTTGAATTTCAGATTGGGGAGTCCTCTGACCAGATTTAGTTTGTTAATCTGAGAAATCTTTCTCAAACTAGCATGTCCTAATCTTCTGTGCCAGACCCATTGCTCTTCAGAAACAGACATAAGACAAGTCACCTTCTGATTCTTAAGATCCTGAAGATCTGTCTTATAAATGTTGTTCTTTCTCTTGCCTGTAAATAGGATTGAGCCATCCTTCTGACTTACAGCCTTGCAAGACTTTTGATTAAAGATTATGTCATAACCATTGTCACTTAATTGACTTATGGACAATAAGTTATGAGCTAATCCATCTACTAGAAGAACATTAGAAATAGAAGGAGAGTTACCAGACTTTATAGCTCCTGAGCCAATAATTTTGCCCTTCTGATCTCCTCCGAATTTCACTTCTCCAGCAGATTTAAGCACCAGGTCTTGGAACATAGACCTTCTTCCTGTCATGTGTCGCGAGCATCCAGAGTCCAGGTACCATGACATGTTGTGCTTTTCCTTCTTTGCAGCCAAGGATATCTGCAATAGAAATAGTCTTTTCTTTTGGTACCCACATTTTCTTGGGTCCTTTCTTGTTAGTTCTCCTCAAGTTCTGATTGAACTTGGGTTTAGCAAAATATTTAGCAGGAGGAACAGTATGATACTTCTTATTCTTAGTTCCATGATATTTCTTAGGTTGTGTCACATGCTTCTTGGTGTGTGTTATGTGAAAACTTTGTGCATGTGATGTGTGCTTAATATCATGGGAGTGGCCAGATTTAAATTGGTTATACAGAGGCTTGTATGATATTTTCATATCATCCACAGATTCAAGCTTGTATGGGATTTCACCCTCATAACCAATGCCAACTCTCTTGTTCCCAAACACAGCATATATCATAGAAGCTAGCTGACTTCTGCCAATACTTCTAGATAAGAACTTCCTGAAACTTAAATCATATTCTTTCAGAATATGATTCAGACTGGGAGTGGATTTTTCTGAATCAGAAGGAGATCCAACATTATTGCTTTTTCAACTCAAGCTTCTTAGTTTCAAATTCAAATTGCTTTTTCAGCTTTTTGTATTTGATACTAAGATGAGCTTTTAATTCAAGAAGCTCTGTTAGACTGGAAACTAACTCTTCTCTAGATAGTTCAGAAAATACCTCTTCAGAATCTGATTCTGATGTAGATTCTGATCCATCATCTTCTGTAGCCACCAGCGCAAAGTTTGCCTGCTCTCCTTCAGAGTCTGATCCTTATTCTGATTCAGAATCATCCCATGTTGCCATAAGACCTTTCTTCTTATGAAACTTCTTCTTGGGATTCTCCTTCTGAAGTTTCGGACACTCATTCTTGTAATGTCCAGGCTCATTGCACTCATAGCAGACAGCCTTCTTCTTGTCAGATCTTCTGTCACCAGAAGATTCTCCTCGTTCAAATTTCTTTGAACTTCTGAAGCCTCTGAACTTCCTTTGCTTGCTCTTCCAGAGTTGGTTTACCCTTCTGGAGATCATGGACAGTTCATCTTCTTCTTCAGATTCTGATTCTTCAGGATCTTCTTCTCTAGCCTGAAAAGCGTTAGTGCATTTTTTAACATTAGATTTTAAAGCAATAGACTTACCTTTCTTCTGAGGTTCATTAGCGTCAAGTTCAATCTCATGACTCCTCAGGGCACTGATCAGCTCTTCCAAAGAAACTTCATTCAGATTCTTCGCAATCTTGAATGCAGTCACCATTGGGCCCCATCTTCTGGGCAAACTTCTGATAATCTTCTTTACATGATCAGCCTTGGTGTAGCCTTTGTCGAGAACTCTCAATCCAGCAGTCAGAGTTTGAAATCTTGAAAACATCTTTTCAATGTCTTCATCATCCTCCATCTTGAAGGCTTCATACTTCTGGATTAGTGCAAGAGCTTTGGTCTCCTTGACTTGAGCATTTCCTTCATGAGTCATCTTCAAGGACTCATATATGTCATGGGCCGTTTCCCTGTTAGATATCTTCTCATACTCAGCATGAGAGATAGCATTCAGCAAAACAATCCTGCATTTGTGATGATTCTTGAAATCTTTCTTTTGATCATCATTCATTTCGCTTCTCGTGAGCCTTACACCAGTAGCTTTAACAGGATGTTTGTAACCATCCAACAGAAGATCCCATAGATCAGCATCCAGACCAAGAAAGTAACTTTCTAATTTATCTTTCCAATACTCAAAGTTTTCACCATCGAATATTGGTGGTCTGGTGTAACCATTGTTACCATTACCATTGTAGTATTGCTCAGCTGAGCCAGATGTAGATGTTTGAGTTTCACCAGCCATCTTTTACTGAAGCGTTTTTCTCTTCCTGAATCTTTTCTAAACACGGTTAAGTGCTTGCACCTTAGAACCGACGCTCTGATACCAATTGAAGGATAGAAAAACACTTAGAAAGGGGGGGGGGGTTTGAATAAGTGTAGTCTTAAAAACTTGAACGGTAAAAAATAAATTGCACAGTTATTTTTATCCTGGTTCGTTGTTAACTAAACTACTCCAGTCCACCCCCGCGGAGTGATTTACCTCACCTGAGGATTTAATCCACTAATCGTAACAGATTACAATGGTTTTCCACTTAGCCCACGACTAAGTCTTCTAGAGTATCCTGATCACAACCTGATCACTCTAGGAACAAATGCTTAGACACAAGCTAAGACTTTCTTAGAGTATCCTGACCACCACGTGATCACTCTAAATACAACTGCTTAGACACAAGCTAAGACTTCCTAGAGTATTCTGATCAACACTTGATCGCTCTAGTTACTTACAAATTAATGTAATCAATTCTAAGAGTATTACAAATGCTTCTGAAAAGCTATAATCACAACAGTGATATTTCTCTTAAAGTTTAAGCTTAATCTCACTAATATATTACAGCAGCAATGTAGTGAGCTTTGATGAAGATGGAGTTTCTGAGCTTTTAATTGAACAGCGTTTCAGCAAGTTAATATTCACAGAATTTGGTTCAGAGTTGTTGTTGTTGTTGTTCTTGCTTCTCATCAGAACTTCATATTTATAGGCGCTTGAGAAGATGACCGTTGGGTGCATTTAATGCTTTGCGTATTCTGTACAGCATTGCATTTAATGTTTCACGCTTTTGTCAACTACCTCGAGCCTTGTTCACGCTGTGTCTACTGACGTTGCCTTTAATAGCTTCCAACGTTCCTTTTGTCAGTCAGCGTAGCCTGCCACTTGTACTTTCTTCTGATATGATGTTTGAGAATACAATGTTTGAAAATCATCAGAGTCAAACAGCTTGGTGCAAAGCATCTTCTTGTCTTCTGACCTTGAAGTGCTTCTGAGCGTGATACCATCAGAACTTCAGTGCTACTGCTTCTGATCTCAAGTTCTTCTGATGCTTCCATAGACCCATGTTCTGATTCTGCCTTGACCATCTTCTGATATCTTGCCAGACCATGTTCTGATGTTGCATGCTGAACCTTCTGAGACAAAGCTTCTGAGCGCTGATTTGTGCATACTCTTTATATATTTCCTGAAATGGAAATTGCAATGTATTAGAGTACCACATTATCTCACACAAAATTCATATCCTTGTTATCATTAAAACTAAGAATATTGATCAGAACAAATCTTGTTCTAACAAAGATTTCGTCATGTCAATCAATATTAAAATCGTGGGGTATTGCAACTAATGACAAGAATTAATCATGCTTACTTTTGAAAGAAAATGCCAACAAGGGCTAAATATAGCTTTAAAGAAAATCTTTTAAAAAGGGATTTCAAACATAAGAAGTTTTTTTAGAAAAAGATATGAGACTTTGAAAATTTAAGAAGGGGAGGAGATGAAGAAGCTATCCTAGTGCGTAAAATAAAAGCTAAGGAAAAGAAAGATCTGACCAAAATAAGAAGCCAACACTTGACCGACGCATTACCACTTGGGGATCCAAATGAACTTATTGTCCTTAGCACCGCTTGAACGCATCATAAGATTCTAACGAAAATCGGGCAGAGTAACGGCTGTATATGGGCAAAATCCTTATCACGGCGCCTTGGAATTAACCATCATGGGCTTTCGAGGAAATACCTGCACACATAAACAAACAACAATCCAATGCCAGACAGACAGAATAACAGCAGAACAACAACAGCAGAACAGGGTCCAGAGGTACTTAGTCCAACAAGTCCAGGTCTCCAAAATGCTCAGAATAGTAACCAATAGTCCATAGAGAGCCTTATGTATTTTTTAGATTTTAAGTTGTTTATTAATGTTTTAGCACAAAAGTAGAGTATGGTCCAAGTGGACAAAAAGAAAATAGCGGAAACATAAACATACGTCCAAATGGACAAAGAGAAAATAACAGAATATAAACGTCCAAATGGACAAAGAGAAAATAGCGGAAACATAAACATACGTCCAAATGGACAAAGAGAAAATAGCGGAAACATAAACATATGAATAATAAGATAAAGCATAAAGTGAGAAATAAATAAAGAACAATACAATAAAGTGCGGAAATTAAAGTCAATTGTTAGATGTTAAAGATAACCATCTTGAAACTTGTCAAGTATGTTATCAAAGTTAGTAATAAAGATCGATAGTGAGTGAAGGATGTTCTCGGATTTAAATTCAATGGAACTTTATCAGAAGCTTGATAAAATCATAGCGACTACACGATAAAATTCCATAAGTCTTAAATCAGCCGCATACAATTCTCTTCCATGTTTGATCTTTTTAATCGGGACACGAAATGTTGCGCTATGTTAAACAGATCGCCAAGTGATTTATATAGAAATCACCCTACAACGAGGCCGGTCAACAATTTATGTGCTAATGCATGCGAGAGAAGTGATATATATATCACTTTCCGAAAGCAATACCGCACGAAAAGAAAATAGGTAGTGGTCTCATCTTCATCTAGAATCCAAAAGAATTCTCGTGATGTTGAAGATTTTCATCGATCAAAATAAAAAGAAGTGAAAGATGGAACCATATTCCAAAGCTCCTTCCATATCTAAGCTCAATCACATAATATTGCGGATTCGGATTTTCATCCTATCGACGCCCTAAGTCCATTGATATTAGAGAGGAATTAGGCCTCTAACTTGTGATTCAAAGAAAATAAGAAAAGAATGGATTAGAAGAAGAGAGATATTGTAAAATTCACAAATTCTCACCAAATGGATCATCAAGTATTAAATCAAAGAAAAAAACTTAAAACAAATTTTAGTATTTTTTTATGTTATAAAAAATAATAAAACTAATACTAATATAGATTTTTTTTTGTATTTTTGAATATATGAAATAAAACCTAATTGTAAAATATATTTGGTATTTTTATATTATAAAAACACAATGAGTATTAGAAAAACTAAAGACAAAATGAATGGGCTTTTACTTGATGGAGGCCCAAAGGTCCAATTGAAGTCAGCCATGAAGGGTGTATGATTAGCAGAATGGTGGGCATAGTAATTCGGATGGGCTGCTTCATTTAAGCCCATACTGAGATCAAAGCAAACTAACCCTAGAGAAGCAAAATACTGATCCGCCTCTTGTAACTTTCTTTCAGTCCCTTGTTCCACGCTCTTCTTTCTCTCTGCTTTTTCTGTTTTCAACCTCTCTCTTTCTCACGCTAAAATATACGCTTCCAGATTTTCCTCTCAAAGTAACATCACGATGAACGGTTTGACAAATCGCGGTTGTGAGCGGTGTTGTGCGAAGTTGCCTCAGTATTGATGACGACGGATCGTTGCGATGTTCGTTGAGTCGTTGAAGACGTCGCGGATACGAAGCTGTGTCAGTTTCTACGGTGTGGTTCTGTTTTGATGAAGGTTTTGTAGTGTGGAGGATAAGTGTGTTCGGTTTTTCACGGTGGCTAGATGATGGTGAAGAATCTGCTTAAGCAAATCGGTTTTGAAGATGAGTTCGGTTTGAAGGTGGATCAGCAAAGTGAGGAAGGTTTGGAGGAAAGTTTTCTGGTTTGATCTCGGTTCAGAGTTTGTTGAAAAGTTTTGTGTGAGTGTGTTGTAGAGTTGAGTTTCAGCTCTGTAACTCTGGGATTGGAGGAATTTGCAGATTTGGTTAAATGTTTCGTTTCAGATGCGATGAAGGTATGGTTATGGAGATAGGAAGGTTGATATGAAAAAGGTTTGGAGGAAAGTTGATTTTCAAATTCAGCAGAGTAACAGTGCTAATTTTCCTCTCTAAATCTTCTTAATTTCGAGCTCTTAAGGCAGCAAAAGTGTTGTTGATTTAGCTTCAACAAATGCTCAGAGAAAGTTCATGAATTGAACCTCCTCCTGAGCTTGAGTGAGCATCAATTAGGATTGTAAAGCGTATTGGATTTTTGTTTGCAGATATTTAAAGGTGAATTGAAGAATGGTTTGAAGGTTAGGAGGAAGCTGTAGTGATTTTAGCAGCATAACGTTGTAACTTTTTCCTCCCCTGATACTGATGCAAGGCGTCGGTTTTATAGGCGAATTCTGAATTCGATACGTGCGGAATAAAAAACCTCAAGCGTGTAGGAGGGTGGTGAACGCATGCTGGGAATGAGAGGGAGGAAAACGTGACTCACATCTCTGCAAAATATCTCCTTTTTTTCGGTTTTTTCTGCTATCGTAAATGGATTTTTCTTTTTCTGGGCTATTTGGTTTGAACAAAATGTAAACAAGGATGTAAATTAATTACAAATGGGCTGCAGCATGAATGTTCATGGGCCTTCTTTTTTAATTGCACCAATAAGAAATGGAACAAAAACAATAACAAAAAATGAATTTATTAATTCTAATTTTAAAATTCAACTTAATTTTAAATTGAATTTTAAAATCGAGGTTATAAATCCAAAAGGTTAGTAACAAAAATTAAAATAAAAAAACATAAATATACATGTCATATATATTTATTTATGAATAATGCTAATTATCGCGACAAAAACAATAACGAATTTCGCGACGTGTCCCGCATTTTCAATTTCTCTCTATTATTAGTATTGTAGCTACGCCTGCTCCCCCAATAAAAAAAACAAATTTTCTTTCATCCAAAGCTAAATCGAGTTCATCCTTCTCTCTGGGAGTTCCACATCTGCTTTATTGGAAACGAGTCCAGTCCATGGTTGTTGCGTTGCGTTTATATGTGTTGCTTCCATGGCTGCCGTCAAGCAAATGGCTATTGAAGAAGCTAATGCCAAAATATACCTTTGCTCTGTGCGTCACTTTATTACTTGAATAAATTTACCATGACTCAAATATGACATGTTATGTAGTTTTCAGTTTGAGATCAAGCATCCCTCGGCCTTTGTTATCATCAGACTTAGTTTTTGGGTTGGCATGCCATGATGTGTTTACCTTTAGAGGGTGCAAAAGTTATGGCGGTGGCAATTGGTTATTTACTTGTTACCCCATGCTTTCTTTTTTATTTTAAACAAATAAATGTAACTGCAATTATTTTAAAAAATTAAATAATAGTATAAAATAAAATAGCTTTCGTGATATTCGTGAACAATACTGTTCGTGATATATAGCACTACTGATTTTCATGGTTCGTCTTGACGAAAAACCTTAGCATTGAGATGCATATGGAAAGAATGACTTGAAATCTTGAGAGGGACCAAACCCTAACTCAAAGCACGTTCAGATGAAAACATAATCACTTGATGCGCATGATCTTTGAAGTTTAAGCCATTAAACTTCCATGGATAACCAATTGATTGAGAGTCGATCCCCAAAAACCCTGATTTTAGGATAGGAGATAAATGCTATTGGCTCAGCACCTACAATGCACAAAAAGACATATTTTTGGTATTTTGATTAATGGTTAGTAAACATGATAACTATAATAACTATAAATACAAACAAAGAGGTGCCTAATGATTCCCCTGTAGGTGAGCTCAAAATGAGAGAGGCACAATAGAACCTCGCACATGATCTTCATGTGATTTAAACAGAGCCTGGGATGCGGGATCTTAGGGTCAAAAATTGGGGTATGACATACCTAAACAACAAAATCAAGGGGAAGAAGTATTGATTTTCTTACCTTCGAATAGATGCGACTCCACCAGAGCAAATGTCTCACTATATCACAAAAACCCTAAACATTAATCAAAATAACAAAATCAATTAATTTAATTTACACAAATCTGACAAAACCCCTAACTACATGATAAAGAATGGTAACAATACGAATCTTCAAAGTTCTCATAGAAAACCAAAAGGATTTAAGAAAAACTTGGCGGCAAAATTAGAATAACATATACGAATAGGAAGAAGCTGAAATATTAAACCTAGTTTAGGGTTTAGGAAGAAGCTGAAATTTTTTAATGTGAAATGTAACTGATACGCAAGTAATTATTAGGGTTGAATATGAGAAAGGTCTGTGCATATTCCAATGTTGTTTCCACTTGTGCATTTGGAATGAGTTTTTTGAAAAAAATTAATGTGAAATTTAATTAATAGGTTAGTAATGATTAAGATTATGAAATTACATTTAGGGTAGGGGTATAAAATATGGCTCTTAAACAGGTTTAATTAAGTACTAAATTACTTTATTATATTAAAATAATTAACTAGGAAAAAGAAAATAAAAACTGTAGGGGGTGTCAAGATTTGGACAGGTGTGCTACAAGCAATGATATCAAAGTCCAATTAATAAGAATCCAGGAAGAGTTTATATATATATATATATATATATATATATATATATATATATATATATATATATATATATATATATATATATATATATATAAAACTTATTAGACCAAGGCAAAGGATATGATTCGGTCCACCACACAAGTCATCATAGGTCAGTCCAGATTTATTTATAACATTTATCTCCTTTGACATATCATTATCTATTATTTCAGCAAAAGTAAACTTGTATGTTATATCAAGAAAAAGAAATATAATTAAAAAAATAATAGTATCAAAACAATTGGAAAAAAAGGAATCATGAAATTAGAGTTGAAAATAATGGTTATTAGACTTGTTGTGAACAAAGTTCCCCTTCTCCTCTGTCGAGTTTCGACATAGCCTTCTTCGGCGAATTCTCTTTCGCCTTCACTCCGTCGAGCGAAGTTCAACAATGGCAGACTCGAGTTCCAATGCCACCAACGCAGGCTCTCATTTCCTACCATCGGTTTACTCTCTTTTCCTTTTAATTCTCTCTTCTCATACTTCTTTTTCTCTCTAATCTCACTTTCAATCCATCTCTAGGTTACATTATTCGGCTGGTGGCTCGTTAAATCCCCAGATAACCGTTTATGCATCTCTGGCAACGCTTCCAGAAAGTAACTTCCACTATCACGTTTGGCTTTTCATATTGTCTGATTATTCAACTATTTTCTGTGTTAGGTTTGAACTATTTAGGGTTTGTTTTACATCATATCAAAACTTATAATGTTTTAACAAACTCACATTTTATATTATGATTCAGGGGAGAAGCCGTCCGCGTGTTTAATTCTTCTCCTATTGTCGAAAGATACGATGTGTATTCCCTTAAGAATGCCGAGGGTATATACATTTTCATTAGGGGTATCATCAATGAGGAACGCACCCGCGAAAAAGGTTTTACTCCTGAGGTTTCTTTTTATAACTGTCAATGTCTTTGCTGCTTGCTCTTGCAACATGTTATTCATTTCATGATCTTGAGTTTAAGTGCTACCTTCTTTTCTACTTTATGCTCAGATTTTCAATAGTTTTTACCTTGGCTTTCCTCCAAACTGGGAAACTTGTTGGGTTTTACATTGTATCAGAGATGAACAAGTAGAACCTGGTACTGATTCAGTCAATGCTGCTATGGATAATGTATCTCCAATTTGTCAAGACATTTTGTTTGACGGTAAATATTTTGATGATAGCTGTAAATGATGTGTCCATGTCTTAAACTAGTTGTTTTTTGTTTTATCATTTAAGTAGTTGTTTTGGTTGTTGTTGCAGATGAGGAAGAATCCATTTCTGTTTTGTCGAAATTGCCTGAAGAAGCCCCAGAAAATAACCAGACACCATTCCCTGGAGATGAATGCCAAGTGTCAAAGGAGACGAGTGGGGTAAATGTTGTTTTAAAAAATGGATTCACTCCCTTTAAGGCTATTATTACATATAATTTAATTGCAAAGAAGGCTATTATTACAAATAAGGCTAGTTACAAAAAGACTATTATTACATAATTTAATTGCATTCTAACACCTAATTAAAATAGGTATTTTAAATTATTTTCTTAATAAATTATTTTAAAAGATAGACGCTTATTATTGATTAACTTGATGTTTCTATTTTTAAATATGATTTGTCACAAAAAAAAAAATAGAACATTTATTATTAATTAATTTGATTTTACATCTTTATAATAAATTTCAATTATATGATTCTATGACTATGATTGAAATGTTACAATCAAGATATATTATTTTCATACTTGGTGGGTTTTCTTTGAATTTTTTATAATGAAAAGAGAAGGAGATATAAGTAAATGCATTTAACATTAATACCTATATCTAAAATAAAGTTGAATTAGAAAACTGAACTTCAATATGATAAACTAAACAGAAAATCAAGTGCAAGTGCAATAGCTTAGAGTCTGTCTCTAGTAAATTCCAGAACAGAGCAAGGCAGCTACGTCTATGGAAATAGTAAAATAACATAGTTGTAAAGTCATGAATAGTAATAAGAGGAAGAAAAAAATGAAGCCACCAGAAAAAAATGAAATCCATTGACTAAAAATAATAGATGAAAATGTATAAACAAACATAAAAAGAAGATTTCCATATTTGCATGAAAATAGATTGCACGAATTAGTAGAGGAATAACTAGACAGGCGATAGTGGGATGGATCAAGATCCGATACTATACTTATGGAGACTCTGAATGATCGTGATCGTGTGAGTTAGTATCAGATTGTACCTTGAGGATGTTCTCGTTTCGTGAAGTGTTAAGTTGGCAATTTTGCATGAGTGTCTAGAGTGAGACTCATGTGCGATCATGATATCCTGGTCATCATAGCGAGTGGCTATCATGTACCATTAGTGACTGGTGATGGAATATGCGAATTATATCTTGGACTAGTTTGATGTGTGACGTATCTGGTAGAGTGTCTGTAGATACTCTGAGTGAAGAAATGTCAATCTTGGTAAAGCATAGAAATTTTGGTTTGAGAACTGCTGAGGAGTCTATAAGAGAGATGTTCGAAATACAAAGTGCAATTTCTTGCATTGTGGCTACACTCCGACCGTTGGAAGCACTGCAATGAAGGATGCAGCCGCCGAGGAAGTCAGTTTAGTGTCTGACTCAGAGGTGGAACAAACATTAGATGACTGTGTGAATGGAGTGTGGCTATGGGAGGTGATACTACGGAAAGAGAATAAAGGTGTATGGTTGGGTAGAAGTTGTGTAAAACTGCAAGAGTTATCATGAGCTGCAGTACGTTTTTGAAGGGTTTATTATACCGGCTAAGCAACCAGACTTGTTGGAAGGGAAAAACATAGCAGTTGTACGTTGTGGAAATCAGTGACAAGGACGAACCTCTAAGTCAGCGAGTATTTGGGTTTCAATGTCATGAGATCGAAACGTGTGCCTAAGTTGTGGTAGATGAACTATATGGAATGGCAGAGTAAGTAGAAGCTTGATTCTGGAGAGTACGCAACTTCGAGGAGTAGTAGTCGACGATGGATGTATATGGAGTTCTGGCACGTGTTGTAATTGGACAACTGTAGATAAGGAATTATTGTGTATTAATGGAAACTAAGTGGATTATGGATATAACGTGACTCAGAGGATTTCAAGGTGTGTGACTCATTGGAATCAAAGTAGCGCAACGGATCAAGGAAGAATCAAATAAGTCGGAGGCAGGAATGAACGGACCATTTGTAGGATTTTATGTTGGGATGAAAGTATCTTCCTAAGGGAAATTTTCGAAGCATCGTTTCGTTCATTCTAGTCTCTCAAGGATCACCATAAACTCGAGAGGTGTTGTCAATGGGCCGGCTTGGGAATACGTTTTGTGGATGGCATGTTGTCCAATGTGTTTAGAGATCATCAGTTTAGCTTGTAAGTCATAAGGGTTGGACATAGTATCGTGACTGCCGAAATGCTGAAGGCTAGAGAGGACATTCAGTTTCCGCAAGTTCTTTGTGGTTATGTCTTGTGTACTATGATTGTGCAAGAAGACTTGGACAATGTTTACAGGTCAGCCGCTGAATTTTGCCTCTCATCAGTAGGATCTTGTGTGAAGTTGTCGAGTGTCAAGGCTATAGTTGCAAGATGTTACCCCTTCGCGGTTTACGGTGATAGTTGTTATGTCTAAACTGGAGTAAAGGTTAAGGTAAGGAGATTTAGTTTTATAAGTAAAGGTAAATTTGGGACAATCATCCTAACACTTTGGAAACCGGAAGTTAAGACCAAAGAAATTGGCGATCACCTAACAACACTGTATGGATTATTGTGGATAGTAAATTGAAGTGTCTTGGCAAAAAGGAATTCTTGAATGGGAAGTAATTCAAGGAGCCTGAGTAAATCAATAGTGTGAGTTGAACAAAGGTGAGCACAACAGAGTTTGAACAACAGGTATCCAACATGAGTGAATTATTAGGGTTTCTGAAGTTCTGGAGATTCAGTGCAGAGCAATGAAGGTCAAAGACCCTGGAAGGATCTTTCCCCAGGTATGTCAAGATGAAGTACCTGAATAGACGTGTTGCCTGACGGTTAAGGTTCCTAATCATGTATGGTGGGACACAAGTATTTTGGTAGATTATGTTTCTTTGTATGAAATGACCCTCAGACAGAGTAGTGAGATTATCTAAAGAGGAATTTGAGTAACATTCTTTCCCTTGATTGGTTAGATATGAGGGGTTGGTTTTCGGGGTGAACAGAAAGAATTCGAGGACGAATTCTATTTAAGGGGGGGGGGGGGGGAGAATGTAACATCCCTCATTGTCTAAGCATGATAATGTACATATGAGGAATTATTGAGAAGAGACAAGTGGATTAGTTAGAAACAAAAGGGAATTAGTTAAAATGAAACTACATGGCAAGGGTGTAAATATCTTTTAGTTGAAGGGTATTGTGGCCTTTAAACATGAGTGCATGGAACTTAAGACATGTTTGGTAAGATAGTGTTCATAAAATCAAAATTTATGAGAGGAAGAAAAGAGGAATAGCTTAAGAGCAAGAGAAGAAAGGAGTTCATACCTCCATTTTCGTATTCCATCGTGCAGCTCCACTAAATCAGGTATAACTCTATGCTCGTAACTCCGATCGTAACGATTCTGGTCTCGTTGGAAAGCTAAAAAAATTCTCTTCGATTTGCATACATGGTTCGCATTTATAGCTTCTGCTTTGAAGGAGATATGTGAGTTTGAAGTTGGATGATGCATGCTGAAATGAGTTATAAAGGGGTTACGGGTTTGGTGAGCTTGGAGATAAAGCTTTGGCTATGGTGGAAGTCCAATGGCAGCGAGAACATCCTTCTAACCTCTATTTAGCCAAGGTTAGTTCCATTAGATAGGACTTGGGTAGGAAATTGAGAATGATTTTTATGCTTGGAATTAGATTGTGATTGAATCCTTGCATGTGAGACTAATTGTTAGGAATTGGGAGTTATTATGAGATAGTTTCTTTGCATGCTTGATATAATTGATGGAATTGTGCTTTATAATGAGTTTGTATGTATTGGACCATTGCTATGTGTTATAATTTAGTCTGGAATGATCCTGAGATGTTAGAGGTGTTTGGATTGAAGTTGTATTAGGGTTAGAACCTTCAAAATGCAGAAAAATCGATTATGCTACATGGTATTCGGTTACGGGTCTTTGGGTAACCGATTACACCGTTAAAAATGCAATTTTGGGCCGTTTTTAGTTCCAGTAATCGGTTACTGAGTTTGGGTAATCGGTTACCCTGGGTGCAGAGGGGAAAATCAGCAAACTTCGGAAATTCGTAACTTTTGCGTCGTAAGTCCGTTTCGCGCAAACTTTATATCGTTGGAAAGCTAGCGACGTGTACTTTCTAATAAAATTGGTCCCCAAACCAGAATGTTTAATTTAATCATATTTGAACCCCACTTAGTGTGTCTTGTCGAGTGAAATTGTATGTGACTATTTCCCCCGAGAACAGTCCCGTTCCGTATAGGGAACTGGATGTCTCCTTAGTCATGTGAGACTTGTTTAATTGGTTGTTAAACATGCTAATGTCATATATGATCATGGATGTGGTAATTTTAATATGTGAATTATGCATGATTAGAATGAATTAATCTCATTGCTACATTATGCTTAAATGTGAATGCTATATTGTGATGAGACATGAATATATTGTTGATGCCCGTTGTTTCGGTTAAACAATTGGGATTGTGTGCTTGTGTGATTGGCGATTGATGTGTGTGTATGTGTCATACCCCAATTTTTGACCCTAAGATCATATATCATTTATATCCCAATCATTAATCAAGAGCTTCACTTGGAAGTTTTGTTTGTGGTGTTGCACTCACCTCATCAATAAGAGGGACCGTCAAGAACCAATGATTGTTTATCTTGTATGCATATTATACTAACCCAAATACCAAAAATATTGCTTTGTTTCTTTGTAGGCTTTTGTTTTGTAGGTATCAAGCCAAGACATGTAATAAACAAGGCATTTTCCACATTTTGGACTGATGAAATCGATTTCCCTCTTGGGTAAATCGATTTCCCTACAGCAATTTTCAACAAAATCACATTCTGGACAGCATGAAATCGATTTCCCTCCTGGGCAAATCGATTTCCCTAGTGTATTTTGCGCCAAATTCTCTTCTGGAACAGAGTGAAATCGATTTCACTCCTGGGGGAAATCGATTTCCTTAAGGCAAAATTCAAAAAAAATAGAGAGGGAAGCTTGATTTGATTTTGGCACCTATTTTCTTTGACCATTTTTGTCATTTTACCAATTTTCCACCTCACCAAAATAATTCCCTTCATTAATTCCATTTTAACCTCATTTTACCATTTTTTACCATTTAAATGCCACTTTAATCACCAATTAAACACAAGTTAATTAACTAAGAGAAAATGACCAAATTGCCACTACTCTTGCTCTCATCCTATAAATAGAGGCCACTACTCTCTCATTTCTCAAGCTTGGAGAGCCAAAAAACCCCTTGCAATTTCTCTCCTCATCCCTACCAAATTCACCAAAGCTCTTTGTTCTTTCATAAAGTTTGTGAGTCACACCTTGAACCTCACAAACTTTGAGCTAAGCCACCTTTCATTTCACTCTTTTTTCTTCAATTGTTGAGAGATCAAGATTTGTGTTGGTGATTATTGAAGTGGATCTAAGTTTTGTTCAAGAATTGGTAATTTTCATCATCCTTTTTCATCTACCATAATGTGATTCTTTTGTGCTTGTATGTGATGCATCTTTGATGCTATATTGGTCTTATTTGATGGTGATTTGATGGAAAATTCGTGCTCCAATGGATATGTGATCATAAGGTGTTTGTATGTTTGCTTAAGTCAAGTTTTATGCTTCCTAATGCTGATTTTTTGAAAACTGCACAGAGGAAATCGATTTCCTCCTTAGGGAAATCGATTTCCATTCCGTTTCTGCGCCAGATTTGAAAACCTGCACAAAGGAAATCAATTTCCTCCTTAGGCAAATCGATTTCCCCTGGGACAGAATGTGTTTTTTGCCTTTTTTATGCTTGTTTTGGCTTCCTTCTTCCTCCACTCCATTAATATCATTGGATCTAGGATGTTGATAGGTTTGAAATGACCTAATCTATAATATTAGATGAATGATATTAATGATAGTGTGATTTGATTATCTTTTTATGCATTTTATTCTTCTTCCTCTACTTCATTAATATCATTGGATCTAGGATGTTGATAGGTTTGAAAGGACCAAATCCATAATATTAGATGAATGATATTAATGATAGTGTGAGTTGATTTTACTTTATGTATTTTCATTCTTCCTCTCCTTCTTTTTTCTTTTGATCGATGAAAGTCTTAAACACCTTGAGAATTCTTATGGATTCTTGGTAAAGACTAGATCGTTACCTATTTTCTTTTCGTGCGGTATTGCTTTCGGAGAGTGATCTACATATCACTTCTCTCGCATGCATTAGCACATAAAGTTTTGACCGGCCTCGTTGTAGGGTGATTTCTACATAAATCACTTGGCGATCTGCTTAACATAGCGCAATATTTCGTGTCCCGAATAAACAAAAAAGATCAAATATGGAAGAGAATTGTATGCGGTTGATTTAAGACTTATGGAAATTTATCGTGTAGTCGCTATGATTTTATCAAGCTTCTGATAAAGTTCCATTGAATTTAAATCCGAGAACATCCTTCACTCACCATCGATCTTTACTACTAACTTTGATAACATACTTGACAAGTTTCAAGATGGTTATCTTTAACATCTAACAACTAACTTTAATTTCCGCAATTTATTATACCGCTCTTTATATTTCTCGCTTTATCGCTTTATTTTATCATTTCATCATATTTACATTCCGCCATTTTCTCTTTGTCCATTTGGACGTTTATATTCCGCTATTTTCTCTTTGTCCATTTGGACGCTATGTTTATGCTTCCGCTATTTTTCTTTTGTCCACTTGGACCATACTTTACTTTTATGCTAAAACACTAATAAATAACAAAAATCTAAAAAACACCTAAGGCTCTCTTTTGGACTATTGGTTACTATCCCTAGCATTCTGGAGACTCGGACTTATGGACTTAGGACCTCTGGACTCTCATTCTGTTATTACTCTGTGATTGTTCTGTCTGTCTGGCATTGGATTGTTGTCTGTTTATGTGTGCAGGTATTTCCTTGAAAGCCCTTGATGGTTAATTCCAAGGCATTGAGATAAGGATTTTACCCGAAAACAGCCGTTACTCTGCTCGATTTTCGTCAGAATTTTTAATGTGCTTAATGCAAAGTGGTGCTAAGACAATAAGTTCATCTGGATCCCCAAGTGATAATGTTGGTTTAGTATTGATATTCCAAAGGATGGGAAATCTACCTTGACTCATAATGTCAAGTGTTGGCTTCTTCTTCGGTTAGACCGTTTCTTTCCTTAGCTTTTATTTTACGCAATAGGATAGCCTCTCCATCTCCTCCCATTCTTAAATTTTCAAAATCTTCTCCCTTTTTCAAAAACCTTCTTATGTTTGCAATCTTTTCAAAACCTTTTCTCTTAAAATATATTTTGCCCTTAGTGGCCTTTTCCTCTTTTTCTTCAAAAGTTTAGACACTGTTAATTGTCGAAACGAGTGGTTATACCCCACGATTTTGAAATTGATTGATATAATGAGATCTTTTCCGCGTGAGAGAGCTAGTGGCATACTCGTCGATTTTATCCGAGTTGGAGCCCTTCTTTCATTAGCGATGCAAAGAACTCGTTTGTTCTCATGCTCAAGATCAATGGCTGAGTATTTCTCTCCAACGACGATAAAGTGTTTATTCGTTTTTAAATGTTTTCCCTTTAAGCGGAACTACATTAGCTCTGACTTCTCCATTGCACCGAGGAGGTATGTAGGCCCAAAGCTTAACGCTTTGCCGAGCTTATTTTAAAAATAAAACAAACCCTTTTTTAGCACACACGACACAGATTTTCAAAAAGGTTCCTGTGGAGTACCACAGATATGAGGGGTGCTTTAAACCTTCCCATCATATAATCAACACCCGAACCTGAGTTCTCTTTCTTGTTTTAAAAACAAAACTTTGGGTTTTTCGTTCTTTTCCCTTTTCCTTTGAAAAAATAAAGCGCGGTGGCGATTTCAAATGAAATATTGATTCGAGTCAATCCCATGGCTTCGATATCAGATTTTCCCCGCTACAGTATGCTTGAATCGAAACGGGCCGGGGGCTAGGTTGCGTTATGTACCAGGCTTTGTGATCAATGGGACAGCCCCGATCATGTGATCTTGGGCTCACACCTAAGCTACCGTTGTAGTGTGCTTGTGAGGGTCTTGAGGCATTTTCCCACTTGGCGTTAACACACTTCCGTGCTCGGTATGGTGGCGTTATGCGGCTAAGTAGGCCTACGCATAACAGGTAAACCATCTCTAGTGATGCCATGTAGGCCACATCACTAGGCTTTCGCCCGATGGACCCATGTGTCAAGATGGCATATTTGTACTCGACGTTAACACACGTGTATGAAGATGGTTAATAGGACAATGAAGCCAATTAGGCTAAGGTCATCTCGCGGCCAGTTAGGCTTGTGCGAACCCGTCTAATCATGCTGCGATGTGCTTGTACAAGTCTCATGATAATAGGCATGGGCGTGATTCATCGAGGGTGTGTTTTATAACATAGTCGAGGCATTAACGCGTTTCTGGATTCCCCGTACACAGGTATGGGTTTTGGCATACGTGTTTGTATACTTGTGATATCATGACTCCTATGGTGGACGATTCATGTGTTTGCTCCGTACTTGTACTGGATGTGAGGATAAACCCCGGATCAATGGTGGATTCGGTTTTGATGCATGTACCCTGTAGATCTGAGTGGACCCATAGGATAGGGGAACTCACTGAGATTTAGTAATCTCGCCCCAATCAACTTACATTTTTTTCAGGTGCAGTTTAGTAACGTTTGGTCAGTAGCAGGTTAGGACTGAAGACTTGAAAGTGGTGATGGCTCGGAGACCTCGTCAGATTTCATTTTCTGCTGTGCAGATCCATTGAAGACACATGTTTTGTAATTCTTATCAGGATTTCATGTTGTATTTTATATGGATCTTTCTATAACTATAGCTTTTGTATGTACTCAATATCAATTTTAACGTTTCATGCATAATATACTAGTCAGTTATGTATGAGGCGTTACAGATCCAAATATTTTTGTAAATGATACCTACACAAAAATAATATTTGTACATGGAAAAAAACTATTATTTTCGAAAAAATGGTATTTATGATCCAAATATTTTTTATTCAAAAATGGTATGCGAAAAAAAATCTACTATTAATCTAAATATTTTTATATAAAAAATTTACTATTGATCCAAATATTTTTGTAAATGATACCTAAAAAATATGAAGTATCTATATGAGAAAAAAATTATTATTGATCTAAATTTTTTTTATCCAAAACTAATATACAAGAAAAAAATCTATTATTAATATAAATATTTTTATATACGAAATAATCAATTATTTATCTAAATATTTTTTTTTCGTTTTTAACATTTTATTTAAAATAAATGATGTATACAAATGCGCGTAACAGAAGAGAACCTGTGCGTATGCACGGGTTTGTTACTAATTAATTAAAGGAAAACATAATCAACGTGTTGTGGAATTTAGAATATATTTAATAAAAATAAAGTAGAGAAAAAAACAAAAAGGTTTATAATTGAATAAAAAAGAACCACATGTGGGTTGCCTAAACCAACCAAACCAAGTACTTTGCCCTTTGCACGTCCTTTTTACATTTTAGCCATTTTTGGTAACTTTTTCAAATCACTACATCTACTAATTCTTTTTGGCCCATCTTTGGAGGATCTAATTCTCACTTTATGAAAGAGCCCAAAACACAAAAAATTGGCCATGGATATTACCCAAAACGCTTTTAAAATAGCCACCTCACATGTGCAAAAATTTTAAACTTGGTGATTAAGCAATTTTTAAGTGCAAGTCCCCTATTGTCACTCTTCCATGTGCTATATTAAGACCGTTTGACCTCTCATAAACCCTATTTCATGCAACTATTCTCTCCAATTCCAAATCTATGTTTTTGAGCTCTCTTTCAAATTTCATTTGATTTCTCATGTTTCTCTTGTTGCTACCTTTATTGTTCATCTTATTTAAGCTTAAGGATCAAGATTCTCTGGGTTTCTAAAACTCAAAGTGCAAGGAATTATGAATTTATTTATCACCAATTAAGTTTCCTTAAGTTTAAATCAATCTCATCGTAGAATTTTGAAGTTTAGAAACATGTTCATGCATCTTTAGCTGACCCATACAATAGGTATGAGATGCGTTTAAAGTTTATTAGGGTTTATTAGGGTTTAAGGTTTATTAGGGTTTATAAGGGTTTAAGGTTTATTAGGGTTTAGGTTTTATTAGGGTTTAAGGTTTATTAGGGTTTAGGGTTTTTAAGGTATTAAGGTTTATTAAGGTTTAGGGTTTATAGGGTTTAGAGTTCAGGGTTTAGGTTTCAGGGTTCAAGGTTCAGGGTTCATGTTGTTCATTTTTCTCTCCCCTCTCTATTCGTATAAAGATCATGACCATTGAATACTAACAAAGAGAGTTGTGGTTTTTGCAAGCAAAATACCTAAATCATAGTTTTTAAGCACATTTGATTTAGTATGTAGGCTTCATTTTTGTGGCTATTTTAAGGTACTTTACAAGCTTCAAATCCCAAAGTTCCATAAATGAAAGTTTTAGGAAAAAGTTTTCCTTTCCAAAAAGTCAAATTTCCCGTCCATTGGTTCAAAATTGAGAGAGTTAAGCATGGTAAAAGTAGGCTTCCCATTCATTATTCACCAAAAGTTCATTTAGCACCAAAATGTCAATGTCAGGTTTTTAGGTCAAATTTCAAGGTCTACACCTCATCGTATACCAATATGCACCACATGTGGGTTGCCTAAACCAACCAAACCAAGTACTTTGCCCTTTGTACCTCCTTTTTACATTTTAGCCGTTTTTGGTAAATTTTTCAAATCACTACATCTACTAATTCTTTTTGGCCCATCTTTGGAGGATCTAATTCTCACTTTATGAAAGAGCCCAAACCACAAAAATTTGGCCATGGATAATACGCAAAAGGCTTATTTTAAAATAACCACCTCACATGAGCAAATATTTTAAACTTGGTGATTAAGCAATTTTTAAATGGAAGTCCCCTATTGTCCCTCTTCCATGTGCTATATAAAGACCGTTTGACCTCTCATAAACCCTATTTCATGCAACTATTCTATCCAATTCCAAATCTATAATTTTGAGCTCTCTTTCAAATTTCATTTGATTTCTCAAGATTCTCTTATTGCTACCTTTATGGTTCATCTTATTCAAGCTTAAGGATCAAGATTCTCTGGGTTTCTAAAACACAAATTGCAAGGAATTATGGATTTATTTACCACCAATTAAGTTTCCTTAAGCTTAAATCACTCTCATCGTAGAATTTTGAAGTTTAGAAACAAGTTCATGCATCTTTAGCTGACCCATACAATAGGTATGAGATGGGTTTAAGGTTTATTAGGGTTTTAGGGTTTAAGGTTTATTAGGGTTTATAAGGGTTTAAGGTTTATTAGGGTTTAGGTTTTATTAGGATTTAAGGTTTATTAGGGTTTAGGGTTTATTAGGTATTAAGGTTTATTAGGGTTTAGGGTTTATTAGGGTTTAGAGTTTTGGGTTCAGGCTTCAGGGTTCAAGGTTCAGGGTTCATGTTGTTCATTTTTCTCTCCCTTCTCTATTCGTCTAAAGATCATGACCATTGAATACTAACAAAGAGAGTTGTGGTTTTTGCAAGCAAAATACAAAAATCTTAGTTTTTAAGCACATTTGATTTAGTATTTAGGCTTCATTTTCGTGGCTATTTTAAGGTACTTTACAAGCTTCAAATTAAAAAGTTCCAAACATGAAAGTTTTAAGAAAAAACTTTCCTTTCCAAAAAGTCCAATTTCCCGTCCATGGGTTCAAAATTGAGTGAGTTATGCATGGTAAAAGTAGGCTTCCCATTCATTTTTCACCAAAAGTCCATTTAGCACCAAAATGTCAATGTCAGGTTTTTAGGTCAAATTTCAAGGTATAGACCTCATCTTATACCAATATGCACCACATGTGGGTTGCCTAAACCAACAAAACCAAGTACTTTTCCCTTTGTACCTCTTTTTTACATTTTAGTCATTTTTGGTAACTTTTTCAAATCACTAGATCTACTAATTTTTTTTGGCCCATCTTTGGAGGATCTAATTCTCACTTTATGAAAGAGCCCAAACCACAAAAATTTGGCCATGCATAATACGCAAAACACTTCTTTTAAAATAACCACCTCACATGTGCAAAAATTTTAAACTTGGTGATTAAGCAATTTTTAAGTGCAAGTCCCCTATTGTCACTCTTCCATGTGCTATATTAAGACCGTTTGACCTCTCATAAACCCTATTTCATGCAACTATTCTCTCCAATTCCAAATCTATGTTTTTGAGCTCTCTTTCAAATTTCATTTGATTTCTCATGTTTCTCTTGTTGCTACCTTTATTGTTCATCTTATTTAAGCTTAAGGATCAAGATTCTCTGGGTTTCTAAAACTCAAAGTGCAAGGAATTATGAATTTATTTATCACCAATTAAGTTTCCTTAAGTTTAAATCAATCTCATCGTAGAATTTTGAAGTTTAGAAACATGTTCATGCATCTTTAGCTGACCCATACAATAGGTATGAGATGCGTTTAAAGTTTATTAGGGTTTATTAGGGTTTAAGGTTTATTAGGGTTTATAAGGGTTTAAGGTTTATTAAGGTTTAGGTTTTATTAGGGTTTAAGGTTTATTAGGGTTTAGGGTTTTTAAGGTATTAAGGTTTATTAAGGTTTAGGGTTTATTAGGGTTTAGAGTTCAAGGTTTAGGTTTCAGGGTTCAAGGTTCAGGGTTCATGTTGTTCATTTTTCTCTCCCCTCTCTATTCGTATAAAGATCATGACCATTGAATACTAACAAAGAGAGTTGTGGTTTTTGCAAGCAAAATACCTAAATCATAGTTTTTAAGCACATTTGATTTAGTATGTAGGCTTCATTTTTGTGGCTATTTTAAGGTACTTTACAAGCTTCAAATCCAAAAGTTCCATACATGAAAGTTTTAGGAAAAAGTTTTCCTTTCCAAAAAGTCCAATTTCCCGTCCATTGGTTCAAAATTGAGAGAGTTAAGCATGGTAAAAGTAGGCTTCCCATTCATTTTTCACCAAAAGTTCATTTAGCACCAAAATGTCAATGTCAGGTTTTTAGGTCAAATTTCAAGGTCTACACCTCATCTTATACCAATATGCACCACATGTGGGTTGCCTAAACCAACCAAACCAAGTACTTTGCCCTTTGTACCTCCTTTTTACATTTTAGCCGTTTTTGGTAAATTTTTCAAATCACTACATCTACTAATTCTTTTTGGCCCATCTTTGGAGGATCTAATTCTCACTTTATGAAAGAGCCCAAACCACAAAAATTTGGCCATGGATAATACGCAAAAGGCTTATTTTAAAATAACCACCTCACATGTGCAAATATTTTAAACTTGGTGATTAAGCAATTTTTAAATGGAAGTCCCCTATTGTCCCTCTTCCATGTGCTATATAAAGACCGTTTGACATCTCATAAACCCTATTTCATGCAACTATTCTATCCAATTCCAAATCTATAATTTTGAGCTCTCTTTCAAATTTCATTTGATTTCTCAAGATTCTCTTATTGCTACCTTTATGGTTCATCTTATTCAAGCTTAAGGATCAAGATTCTCTGGGTTTCTAAAACACAAATTGCAAGGAATTATGGATTTATTTACCACCAATTAAGTTTCCTTAAGCTTAAATCACTCTCATCGTAGAATTTTGAAGTTTAGAAACAAGTTCATGTATCTTTAGCTGACCCATACAATAGGTATGAGATGGGTTTAAGGTTTATTAGGGTTTTAGGGTTTAAGGTTTATTAGGGTTTATAAGGGTTTAAGGTTTATTAGGGTTTAGGTTTTATTAGGATTTAAGGTTTATTAGGGTTTAGGGTTTATTAGGTATTAAGGTTTATTAGGGTTTAGGGTTTATTAGGGTTTAGAGTTTTGGGTTCAGGCTTCAGGGTTCAAGGTTCAGGGTTCATGTTGTTCATTTTTCTCTCCCTTCTCTATTCGTCTAAAGATCATGACCATTGAATACTAACAAAGAGAGTTGTGGTTTTTGCAAGCAAAATACAAGAATCTTAGTTTTTAAGCACATTTGATTTAGTATTTAGGCTTCATTTTCGTGGCTATTTTAAGGTACTTTAAAAGCTTCAAATTAAAAAGTTCCAAACATGAAAGTTTTAAGAAAAAACTTTCCTTTCCAAAAACTCCAATTTCCCGTCCATGGGTTCAAAATTGAGTGAGTTATGCATGGTAAAAGTAGGCTTCCCATTCATTTTTCACCAAAAGTCCATTTAGCACCAAAATGTCAATGTCAGGTTTTTAGGTCAAATTTCAAGGTCTAGACCTCATCTTATACCAATATGCACCACATGTGGGTTGCCTAAACCAACAAAACCAAGTACTTTTCCCTTTGTACCTCTTTTTTACATTTTAGTCATTTTTGGTAACTTTTTCAAATCACTAGATCTACTAATTCTTTTTGGCCCATCTTTGGAGGATCTAATTCTCACTTTATGAAAGAGCCCAAACCACAAAAATTTGGCCATGCATAATACGCAAAACACTTCTTTTAAAATAACCACCTCACATGTGCAAAAATTTTAAACTTGGTGATTAAGCAATTTTTAAATGCAAGTCCCCTATTGTCCCTCTTCCATGTGCTACATAAAGACCATTTGACCTCTAATAAACCCTATTTCATGCAACTATTCTCTCCAATTCCAGATCTATAATTTTGAGTTCTCTTTTAAATTTCATTTGATTTCTCAAGATTCTCTTGTTGCTACCTTTATGGTTCATCTTATTCAAGCTTAAGGATCAAGATTCTCTGGGTTTTTAAAACTCAAATTGCAAGGAATTATGGATTTATTTACCACCAATTAAGTTTCCTTAAGCTTAAATCACTCTCATCGTAGAATTTTGAAGTTTAGAAACATGTTCATGCATCTTTAGCTGATCCATACAATAGGTATGAGATGGGTTTAAAGTTTATTAGGGTTTTAGGGTTTAAGGTTTATTAGGGGTTATAAGGGTTTAAGGTTTATTAGGGTTTAGGTTTTATTAGGGTTTAAGGTTTATTAGGGTTTAGGGTTTATAAGGTATTAAGATTTATTAGGGTTTAGGGTTTATTAGGGTTTAGAGTTCAGGGTTCAGGCTTCAGGTTGTTCATTTTTCTCTCCCCTCTCTATTCGTATAAAGATCATGATAATTGAATACTAACAGAGAGAGTTATGGTTTTTGGAAGCAAAATACCTAAATCTTAGTTTTTAAGCACATTTGATTTAGTATGTAGGCTTCATTTTCGTGGCTAATTTAAGGTACTTTACAAGCTTCAAATCAAAAAGTTCCAAACATGAAAGTTGTAGGAAAAAGTTTTCCTTTCCAAAAAGTCCAATTTCCTGTCCATTGGTTCAAAATTGAGAGAGTTATGCATGGTAAAAGTAGGCTTCCTATTCATTTTTCACCAAAAGTCCATTTAGCACCAAAATGTCAATGTCAGGTTTTTAGGTCAAATTTCAAGGTCTAGACCTCATCTTATACCAATATGCACCATATGTGGGTTGCCTAAACCAACAAAACCAAGTACCTTGCCCTTCGTACCTCCTTTTGACATTTTAGCCATTTTTGGTAAATTTTTCAAATCACTAGATCTACTAATTCTTTTTGGCCCATCTTTGGAGGATCTAATTCTCACTTTATGAAAGAGCCCAAACCACACAAATTTGGCCATGGATAATACGCAAAACGCTTCTTTTAAAATAACCACCTCACATGTGCAAAAATTTTAAACTTGGTGATTAAGCAATTTTTAAGTGCAAGTCCCCTATTGTCCCTCTTCCATGTGCTATATAAAGACCATTTGACCTCTCATAAACCCTATTTCATGCAACTATTTTCTCCAATTCCAGATCTATAATTTTGATCTCTCTTTCAAATTTCATTTGATTTCTCAAGATTCTCTTGTTGCCACCTTTATGGTTCATCTTATTCAAGCTTAAGGATCAAGATTATCTGGGTTTCTAAAACTCAAATTGCAAGGAATTATGGATTTATTTACCACCAATTAAGTTTCCTTAAGCTTAAATCACTCTCATCGTAGAATTTTGAAGTTTAGAAACATGTTCATGCATCTCTAGCCGATCCATACAATAGGTATGAGATGGGTTTAAAGTTTATTAGGGTTTTAGGGTTTAAGGTTTATTAGGGTTTATAAGGGTTTAAGGTTTATTAGGGTTTAGGTTTTATTAGGGTTTAAGGTTTATTAGGGTTTATAAGGTATTAAGGTTTATTAGGGTTTAGGGTTTATTAGGGTTTAGAGTTCAGGGTTCAGGCTTCAGGTTGTTCATTTTTCTCTCCCCTCTCTAATCGTATTAAGATCATGATCATTGAATACTAACAGAGAGAGTTATGGTTTTTGGAAGCAAAGTACCTAAATCTTAGTTTTTAAGCACATTTGACTTAGTATGTAGGCTTCATTTTCGTGGCTACTTTAAGGT
The DNA here is from genome assembly GCF_029867415.1 of Vicia villosa. Classification (NCBI taxonomy): domain Eukaryota; kingdom Viridiplantae; phylum Streptophyta; class Magnoliopsida; order Fabales; family Fabaceae; genus Vicia; species Vicia villosa. The sequence continues at coordinate 102,828 of NC_081180.1, read as the reverse complement.
ACTTTACAAGCTTCAAATCAAAAAGTTTCAAACATGAAAGTTGTAGGAAAAAGTTTTCCTTTCCCAAAAGTCCAATTTCCTGTCCATTGGTTCAAAATTGAGAGAGTTATGCATGGTAAAAGTAGGCTTCCTATTCATTTTTCACCAAAAGTCCATTTAGCACCAAAATGACAATGTCAGGTTTTTAGGTCAAATTTCAAGGTCTAGACCTCATCTTATACCAATATGCACCATATGTGGGTTGCCTAAACCAACAAAACCAAGTACTTTGCCCTTTGTACCTCCTTTTTACATTTTAGCCATTTTTGGTAACTTTTTCAAATCACTAGATCTACTAATTCTTTTTGGCCCATCTTTGGAGGATCTAATTCTCACTTTATGAAAGAGCCCAAACCACAAAAATTTGGCCATGGATAATACGCAAAACGCTTCTTTTAAAATAACCACCTCACATGTGCAAAAATTTTAAACTTGGTGATTAAGCAATTTTTAAATGGAAGTCCCCTATTGTCCCTCTTCCATGTGCTATATAAAGACCGTTTGACCTCTCATAAACCCTATTTCATGCAACTATTCTATCCAATTCCAAATCTATAATTTTGAGCTCTCTTTCAAATTTCATTTGATTTCTCAAGATTCTCTTATTGCTACCTTTATGGTTCATCTTATTCAAGCTTAAGGATCAAGATTCTCTGGGTTTCTAAAACACAAATTGCAAGGAATTATGGATTTATTTACCACCAATTAAGTTTCCTTAAGCTTAAATCACTCTCATCGTAGAATTTTGAAGTTTAGAAACAAATTCATGTATCTTTAGCTGACCCATACAATAGGTATGAGATGAGTTTAAGGTTTATTAGGGTTTTAGGGTTTAAGGTTTATTAGGGTTTATAAGGGTTTAAGGTTTATTAGGGTTTAGGTTTTATTAGGATTTAAGGTTTATTAGGGTTTAGGGTTTATTAGGTATTAAGGTTTATTAGGGTTTAGGGTTTATTAGGGTTTAGAGTTTTGGGTTCAGGCTTCAGGGTTCAAGGTTCAGGGTTCATGTTGTTCATTTTTCTCTCCCTTCTCTATTCGTCTAAAGATCATGACCATTGAATACTAACAAAGAGAGTTGTGGTTTTTGCAAGCAAAATACAAGAATCTTAGTTTTTAAGCACATTTGATTTAGTATTTAGGCTTCATTTTCGTGGCTATTTTAAGGTACTTTAAAAGCTTCAAATTAAAAAGTTCCAAACATGAAAGTTTTAAGAAAAAACTTTCCTTTCCAAAAAGTCCAATTTCCCGTCCATGGGTTCAAAATTGAGTGAGTTATGCATGGTAAAAGTAGGCTTCCCATTCATTTTTCACCAAAAGTCCATTTAGCACCAAAATGTCAATGTCAGGTTTTTAGGTCAAATTTCAAGGTCTAGACCTCATCTTATACCAATATGCACCACATGTGGGTTGCCTAAACCAACAAAACCAAGTACTTTTCCCTTTGTACCACTTTTTTACATTTTAGTCATTTTTGGTAACTTTTTCAAATCACTAGATCTACTAATTCTTTTTGGCCCATCTTTGGAGGATCTAATTCTCACTTTATGAAAGAGCCCAAACCACAAAAATTTGGCCATGCATAATACGCAAAACACTTCTTTTAAAATAACCACCTCACATGTGCAAAAATTTTAAACTTGGTGATTAAGCAATTTTTAAATGCAAGTCCCCTATTGTCCCTCTTCCATGTGCTACATAAAGACCATTTGACCTCTAATAAACCCTATTTCATGCAACTATTCTCTCCAATTCCAGATCTATAATTTTGAGTTCTCTTTTAAATTTCATTTGATTTCTCAAGATTCTCTTGTTGCTACCTTTATGGTTCATCTTATTCAAGCTTAAGGATCAAGATTCTCTGGGTTTTTAAAACTCAAATTGCAAGGAATTATGGATTTATTTACCACCAATTAAGTTTCCTTAAGCTTAAATCACTCTCATCGTAGAATTTTGAAGTTTAGAAACATGTTCATGCATCTTTAGCTGATCCATACAATAGGTATGAGATGGGTTTAAAGTTTATTAGGGTTTTAGGGTTTAAGGTTTATTAGGGGTTATAAGGGTTTAAGGTTTATTAGGGTTTAGGTTTATTAGGGTTTAAGGTTTATTAGGGTTTAGGGTTTATAAGGTATTAAGATTTATTAGGGTTTAGGGTTTATTAGGGTTTAGAGTTCAGGGTTCAGGCTTCAGGTTGTTCATTTTTCTCTCCCCTCTCTATTCGTATAAAGATCATGATAATTGAATACTAACAGAGAGAGTTATGGTTTTTGGAAGCAAAATACCTAAATCTTAGTTTTTAAGCACATTTGATTTAGTATGTAGGCTTCATTTTCGTGGCTAATTTAAGGTACTTTACAAGCTTCAAATCAAAAAGTTCCAAACATGAAAGTTGTAGGAAAAAGTTTTCCTTTCCAAAAAGTCCAATTTCCTGTCCATTGGTTCAAAATTGAGAGAGTTATGCATGGTAAAAGTAGGCTTCCTATTCATTTTTCACCAAAAGTCCATTTAGCACCAAAATGTCAATGTCAGGTTTTTAGGTCAAATTTCAAGGTCTAGACCTCATCTTATACCAATATGCACCATATGTGGGTTGCCTAAACCAACAAAACCAAGTACCTTGCCCTTCGTACCTCCTTTTTACATTTTAGCCATTTTTGGTAAATTTTTCAAATCACTAGATCTACTAATTCTTTTTGGCCCATCTTTGGAGGATCTAATTCTCACTTTATGAAAGAGCCCAAACCACAAAAATTTGGCCATGGATAATACGCAAAACGCTTCTTTTAAAATAACCACCTCACATGTGCAAAAATTTTAAACTTGGTGATTAAGCAATTTTTAAGTGCAAGTCCCCTATTGTCCCTCTTCCATGTGCTATATAAAGACCATTTGACCTCACATAAACCCTATTTCATGCAACTATTTTCTCCAATTCCAGATCTATAATTTTGATCTCTCTTTCAAATTTCATTTGATTTCTCAAGATTCTCTTGTTGCCACCTTTATGGTTCATCTTATTCAAGCTTAAGGATCAAGATTTTCTGGGTTTCTAAAACTCAAATTGCAAGGAATTATGGATTTATTTACCACCAATTAAGTTTCCTTAAGCTTAAATCACTCTCATCGTAGAATTTTGAAGTTTAGAAACATGTTCATGCATCTCTAGCCGATCCATACAATAGGTATGAGATGGGTTTAAAGTTTATTAGGGTTTTAGGGTTTAAGGTTTATTAGGGTTTATAAGGGTTTAAGGTTTATTAGGGTTTAGGTTTTATTAGGGTTTAAGGTTTATTAGGGTTTATAAGGTATTAAGGTTTATTAGGGTTTAGGGTTTATTAGGGTTTAGAGTTCAGGGTTCAGGCTTCAGGTTGTTCATTTTTCTCTCCCCTCTCTATTCGTATAAAGATCATGATCATTGAATACTAACAAAGAGAGTTATGGTTTTTGGAAGCAAAATACCTAAATCTTAGTTTTTAAGCACATTTGATTTAGTATGTAGGCTTCATTTTCATGGCTATTTTAACGTACTTTACAAGCTTCAAATCAAAAAGTTCCAAACATGAAAGTTGTAGGAAAAAGTTTTCCTTTCCAAAAAGTCCAATTTCCTGTCCATTGGTTCAAAATTGAGAGAGTTATGCATGGTAAAAGTAGGCTTCCTATTCATTTTTCACCAAAAGTCCATTTAGCACCAAAATGTCAATGTCAGGTTTTTAGGTCAAATTTCAAGGTATAGACCTCATCTTATACAATATGCACCATATGTGGGTTGCCTAAACCAACAAAACCAAGTACTTTTCCCTTTGTACCTCTTTTTTACATTTTAGCCTTTTTGGTAACTTTTTCAAATCACTAGATCTACTAATTGTTTTTGGCCCATCTTTGGAGGATCTAATTCTCACTTTATGAAAGAGCCCAAACCACAAAAATTTGGCCATGGATAATACGCAAAACGCTTCTTTTAAAATAGCCACCTCACATGTGCAAAAATTTTAAACTTGGTGATTAAGCAATTTTTAAGTGCAAGACCCCTATTGTTACATTTCCATGTGCTATATAAAGACCGTTTGACCTCTCATCAACCCTATTTCATGCAACTATTTTCTCCAATTCCAAATCTATAATTTTGAGCTCTCTTTCAAATTTCATTTGATTTCTCAAGATTCTCTTGTTGCTACCTTTATGGTTCATCTTAGTCAAGCTTAAGGATCAAGATTCTCTGGGATTCTAAAACTCAAATTGCAAGGAATTATGGATTTATTTACCACCAATTAAGTTTCCTTAAGCTTAAATCACTCTCATCGTAGAATTTTGAAGTTTAGAAACATGTTCATGCATCTTTAGCTGACTCATACAATAGGTATGAGAAGGGTTTAAAGTTTATTAGGGTTTAAGGTTTATTAGGGTTTATAAGGGTTTGAGGTTTGTTAGGGTTTAGGTTTTATTAGGGTGTAAGGTTTATTAGGGTTTAAGGTTTATTAGGGTTTAAGGTTTATAAGGTATTAAGGTTTATTAGGGTTTAGGGTTTATTAGGGTTTAGAGTTCTGGGTTCAGGCTTCAGGGTTCAAGGTTCAGGGTTTAGGTTGTTCATTTTTCTCTCCCCTCTCTATTCGTATAAAAATCATGAACATTGAATACTTACAGACAGAGTTATGGTTTTTGCAAGCAAAATACCTAAATCTTAGTTTTTAAGCACATTTGATTTAGTATATAGACTTCATTTTCGTGGCTATTTTAAGGTACTTTACAAGCTTCAAATCAAAAAGTTCCAAACATGAAAGTTGTAGGAAAAAGTTTTCCTTTCCAAAAAGTCCAATTTCCCGTCCATGGGTTCAAAATTGAGTGAGTTATGCATGGTAAATGTAGGCTTCCCATTCATTTTTCACCAAAAGTCCATTTAGCACCAAAATGTCAATGTTAGGTTTTTAGGTCAAATTTTAAGGTCTAGACCTCATCTTATACCAATATGCACCATATGTGGGTTGCCTAAACCAACCAAACCAAGTACTTTTCCCTTTGTACCTCTTTTTTACATTTTAGTCATTTTTGGTAACTTTTTCAAATCACTAGATCTACTAATTGTTTTTGGCCCATCTTTGTAGGATCTAATTCTCACTTTATGAAAGAGCCCAAACCACAAAAATTTTGCCATGGATAATACGCAAAACGCTTCTTTTAAAATAGCCACCTCACATGTGCAAAAATTTTAAACTTAGTGATTAAGCAATTTTTAAGTGCAAGACCCCTATTGTTACTTTTCCATGTGCTATATAAAGACCGTTTGACCTCTCATAAACCCTATTTCATGCAACTATTCTCTCGAATTCCAAATCTATAATTTTGAGCTCTCTTTCAAATTTCATTTGATTTCTCAAGATTCTCTTGTTGCTACCTTTATGATTCATCTTATTCAAGCTTAAGGATCAAGATTCTCTGGGTTTCTAAAACTCAAATTGCAAGGAATTGTGGATTTATTTACCACCAATTAAGTTTCCTTAAGCTTAAATCACTCTCATCGTAGAATTTTGAAGTTTAGAAACATGTTCATGCATCTTTAGCTGACTCATACAATAGGTATGAGAAGGGTTTAAAGTTTATTAGGGTTTAAGGTTTACTAGGGTTTATAAGGGTTTGAGGTTTATTAGGGTTTAGGTTTTATTAGGGTGTAAGGTTTATTAGGGTTTAAGGTTTATTAGGGTTTAGGGTTTATAAGGTATTAAGGTTTATTAGGGTTTAGGGTTTATTAGGGTTTAGAGTTCTGGGTTCAGGCTTCAGGGTTCAAGGTTCAGGTTGTTCATTTTTCTCTCCCCTCTCTATTCGTATAAAAATCATGAACATTGAATACTTACAGACAGAGTTATGGTTTTTGCAAGCAAAATACCTAAATCTTAGTTTTTAAGCACATTTGATTTAGTATATAGACTTAATTTTCGTGGCTATTTTAAGGTACTTTACAAGCTTCAAATCAAAAAGTTTCAAACATGAAAGTTGTAGGAAAAAGTTTTCTTTTCCCAAAAGTCCAATTTCCTGTCCATTGGTTCAAAATTGAGAGAGTTATGCATGGTAAAAGTAGGCTTCCTATTCATTTTTCACCAAAAGTCCATTTAGCACCAAAATGTCAATGTCAGGTTTTTAGGTCAAATTTCAAGGTCTAGACCTCATCTTATACCAATATGCACCATATGTGGGTTGCCTAAACCAACAAAACCAAGTACTTTGCCCTTTGTACCTCCTTTTTACATTTTAGCCATTTTTGGTAACTTTTTCAAATCACTAGATCTACTAATTCTTTTTGGCCCATCTTTGGAGGATCTAATTCTCACTTTATGAAAGAGCCCAAACCACAAAAATTTGGCCATGGATAATACGCAAAACGCTTCTTTTAAAATAACCACCTCACATGTGCAAAAATTTTAAACTTGGTGAATAAGCAATTTTTAAGTGCAAGTCCCCTATTGTCCCTCTTCCATGTGCTATATAAAGACCATTTGACCTCTCATAAATCCTATTTCATGCAACTATTTTCTCCAATTCCAGATCTATAATTTTGAGCTCTCTTTCAAATTTCATTTGATTTCTCAAGATTCTCTTGTTGCCACCTTTATGGATCACCTTATTCAAGCTTAAGGATCAAGATTATCTGGGTTTCTAAAACTCAAATTGCAAGGAATTATGGATTTATTTACCACCAATTAAGTTTCCTTAAGCTTAAATCACTCTCATCGTAGACTTTTGAAGTTTAGAAACATGTTCATGCATCTTTAGCTGACCCATACAATAGGTATGAGATGGGTTTAAAGTTTATTAGGGTTTTAGGGTTTAAGGTTTATTAGGGTTTAAGGTTTATTAGGGTTTAAGTTTTATTAGGGTTTAAGGTTTATTAGGGTTTAGGGTTTATAAGGTATTAAGGTTTATTAGGGTTTAGGGTTTATTAGGGTTTAGAGTTCAGGGTTCAGGCTTCAGGTTGTTCATTTTTCTCTCCCCTCTCTATTCGTATAAAGATCATGATCATTGAATACTAACAAAGAGAGTTATGGTTTTTGGAAGCAAAATACCTAAATCTTAGTTTTTAAGCACATTTGATTTAGTATGTAGGCTTCATTTTCATGGCTATTTTAACGTACTTTACAAGCTTCAAATCAAAAAGTTCCAAACATGAAAGTTGTAGGAAAAAGTTTTCCTTTCCAAAAAGTCCAATTTCCTGTCCATTGGTTCAAAATTGAGAGAGTTATGCATGGTAAAAGTAGGCTTCCTATTCATTTTTCACCAAAAGTCCATTTAGCACCAAAATGTCAATGTCAGGTTTTTAGGTCAAATTTCAAGGTCTAGACCTCATCTTATACAATATGCACCATATGTGGGTTGCCTAAACCAACAAAACCAAGTACTTTTCCCTTTGTACCTCTTTTTTACATTTTAGTCTTTTTGGTAACTCTTTCAAATCACTAGATCTACTAATTGTTTTTGGCCCATCTTTGGAGGATCTAATTCTCACTTTATGAAAGAGCCCAAACCACAAAAATTTGGCCATGGATAATACGCAAAACGCTTCTTTTAAAATAGCCACCTCACATGTGCAAAAATTTTAAACTTGGTGATTAAGCAATTTTTAAGTGCAAGACCCCTATTGTTACATTTCCATGTGCTATATAAAGACCGTTTGACCTCTCATAAACCCTATTTCA
>NC_081180.1:0-95007 GCF_029867415.1 Vicia villosa | reverse complement strand
AAGGGTTTAAGGTTTATTAGGGTTTAGGTTTTATTAGGGTTTAAGGTTTATTAGGGTTTAGGGTTTATAAGGTATTAAGGTTTATTAGTGTTTAGGGTTTATTAGGGTTTAGAGTTCAGGGTTCAGGCTTCAGATTGTTCATTTTTCTCTCCCCTCTCTATTCGTATAAAGATCATGATCATTGAATACTAATAGAGAGAGTTATGGTTTTTGGAAGCAAAATACCTAAATCTTAGTCTTAAGCACATTTGATTTAGTATGTAGGCTTCATTTTCGTGGCTATTTTAAGGTACTTTACAAGCTTCAAATCAAAAAGTTCCGAACATGAAAGTTGTAGGAAAAAGTTTTCCTTTCTAAAAAGTCCAATTTCCTGTCCATTTGTTCAAAATTGAGAGAGTTATGCATGGTAAAAGTAGGCTTCCTATTCATTTTTCACCAAAAGTCCATTTAGCACCAAAATGTCAATGTCAGGTTTTTAGGTCAAATTTTAAGGTATAGACCTCATCTTATACCAATATGCACCATATGTGGGTTGCCTAAACCAACCAAACCAAGTACTTTTCCCTTTGTACCTCTTTTTGACATTTTAGTCATTTTTGGTAACTTTTTCAAATCACTAGATCTACTAATTGTTTTTGGCCCATCTTTGGAGGATGTAATTCTCACTTTATGAAAGAGCCCAAACCACAAAAATTTGGCCATGGATAATACGCAAAACGCTTCTTTTAAAATAACCACCTCACATGTGCAAAAATTTTAAACTTGGTGATTAAGCAATTTTTAAGTGCAAGTCCCCTATTGTCCCTCTTCCATGTGCTATATAAAGACCATTTGACCTCTCATAAACCCTATTTCATGCAACTATTCTCTCCAATTCCAGATCTATAATTTTGAGCTCTCTTTCAAATTTCATTTGATTTCTAAAGATTCTCTTGTTGCTACCTTTATGGTTCATCTTATTCAAGCTTAAGGATCAAGATTCTCTGGGTTTCTAAAACTCAAATTGCAAGGAATTATGGATTTATTTACCACCAATTAAGTTTCGTTAAGCTTAAATCACTCTCATCGTAGAATTTTGAAGTTTAGAAACATGTTCATGCATCTTTAGGTGACTCATACAATAGGTATGAGATGAGTTTAAAGTTTATTAGGGTTTTAGGGTTTAAGGTTTTTAGGGTTTATAAGGGTTTGAGGTTTATTAGGGTTTAGGTTTTATCAAGGTGTAAGGTTTATTAGGGTTTAAGGTTTATTAGGGTTTAGGGTTTATAAGGTATTAAGATTTATTTGATTTAGGGTTTATTAGGGTTTAGAGTTATGGGTTAAGGCTTCAGGGTTCAAGGTTCAGGGTTCAGGTTGTTCATTTTTCTCTCCCCTCTCTATTCGTATAAAAATCATGATCATTGAATACTTACAGACAGAGTTATGGTTTTTGCAAGCAAAATACCTAAATCTTAGTTTTTAAGCACATTTGATTTAATATGTAGACTTCATTTTCGTGGCTATTTTAAGGTACTTTACAAGCTTCAAATCAAAAATTTCCAAACATGAAAGTTGTAGGAAAAAGTTTTCCTTTCCAAAAAGTCCAATTTCCTGTCCATTGGTTCAAAATTGAGAGAGTTATGCATGGTAAAAGTAGGCTTCCCATTCATTTTTCACCAAAAGTCCATTTAGCACCAAAATGTCAATGTCATGTTTTTAGGTCAAATTTCAAGGTCTAGACCTCATCTTATACCAATATGCACCATATGTGGGTTGCCTAAACCAACCAAACCAAGTACTTTTCCCTTTGTACCTCTTTTTTACATTTTAGTCATTTTTGGTAACTTTTTCAAATCACTAGATCTACTAATTGTTTTTGGCCCATCTTTGGAGGATCTAATTCTCACTTTATGAAAGAGCCCAAACCACAAAAATTTGGCCATGGATAATACGCAAAACGCTTCTTTTAAAATAACCACCTCACATGTGCAAAAATTTTAAACTTGGTGATTAAGCAATTTTTAAGTGCAAGTCCCCTATTGTCCCTCTTCCATGTGCTATATAAAGACCATTTGACCTCTCATAAACCCTATTTCATGCAACTATTCTCTCCAATTCCAGATCTATAATTTTGAGCTCTCTTTCAAATTTCATTTGATTTCTAAAGATTCTCTTGTTGCTACCTTTATGGTTCATCTTATTCAAGCTTAAGGATCAAGATTCTCTGGGTTTCTAAAACTCAAATTGCAAGGAATTATGGATTTATTTACCACCAATTAAGTTTCGTTAAGCTTAAATCATCGTAGAATTTTAAAGTTTAGAAACATGTTCATGCATCTTTAGGTGACTCATACAATAGGTATGAGATGAGTTTAAAGTTTATTAGGGTTTTAGGGTTTAAGGTTTTTAGGGTTTATAAGGGTTTGAGGTTTATTAGGGTTTAGGTTTTATTAGGGTGTAAGGTTTATTAGGGTTTAAGGTTTATTAGGGTTTAGGGTTTATAAGGTATTAAGATTTATTTGATTTAGGGTTTATTAGGGTTTAGAGTTATGGGTTAAGGCTTCAGGGTTCAAGGTTCAGGGTTCAGGTTGTTCATTTTTCTCTCCCCTCTCTATTCGTATAAAAATCATGATCATTGAATACTTACAGACAGAGTTATGGTTTTTGCAAGCAAAATACCTAAATCTTAGTTTTTAAGCACATTTGATTTAATATGTAGACTTCATTTTCGTGGCTATTTTAAGGTACTTTACAAGCTTCAAATCAAAAATTTCCAAACATGAAAGTTGTAGGAAAAAGTTTTCCTTTCCAAAAAGTCCAATTTCCTGTCCATTGGTTCAAAATTGAGAGAGTTATGCATGGTAAAAGTAGGCTTCCCATTTATTTTTCACCAAAAGTCCATTTAGCACCAAAATGTCAATGTCATGTTTTTAGGTCAAATTTCAAGGTCTAGACCTCATCTTATACCAATATGCACCATATGTGGGTTGCCTAAACCAACCAAACCAAGTACTTTTCCCTTTGTACCTCTTTTTTACATTTTAGTCATTTTTGGTAACTTTTTCAAATCACTAGATCTACTAATTGTTTTTGGCCCATCTTTGGAGGATCTAATTCTCACTTTATGAAAGAGCCCAAACCACAAAAATTTGGCCATGGATAATACGCAAAACGCTTCTTTTAAAATAACCACCTCACATGTGCAAAAATTTTTAACTTGGTGATTAAGCAATTTTTAAGTGCAAGTCCCCTATTGTCCCTCTTCCATGTGCTATATAAAGACCATTTGACCTCTCATAAACCCTATTTCATGCAACTATTCTCTCCAATTCCAGATCTATAATTTTGAGCTCTCTTTCAAATTTCATTTGATTTCTAAAGATTCTATTGTTGCTACCTTTATGGTTCATCTTATTCAAGCTTAAGGATCAAGATTCTCTGGGTTTCTAAAACTCAAATTGCAAGGAATTATGGATTTATTTACCACCAATTAAGTTTCGTTAAGCTTAAATCACTCTCATCGTAGAATTTTGAAGTTTAGAAACATGTTCATGCATCTTTAGGTGACTCATACAATAGGTATGAGATGAGTTTAAAGTTTATTAGGGTTTTAGGGTTTAAGGTTTTTAGGGTTTATAAGGGTTTGAGGTTTATTAGGGTTTAGGTTTTATTAGGGTGTAAGGTTTATTAGGGTTTAAGGTTTATTAGGGTTTAGGGTTTATAAGGTATTAAGATTTATTTGATTTAGGGTTTATTAGGGTTTAGAGTTATGGGTTCAGGCTTCAGGGTTCAAGGTTCAGGGTTCATGTTGTTCATTTTTCTCTCCCCTCTCTATTCGTATAAAAATCATGATCATTGAATACTTACAGACAGAGTTATGGTTTTTGCAAGCAAAATACCTAAATCTTAGTTTTTAAGCACATTTGATTTAATATGTAGACTTCATTTTCGTGGCTATTTTAAGGTACTTTACAAGCTTCAAATAAAAAATTTCCAAACATGAAAGTTGTAGGAAAAGGTTTTCCTTTCCAAAAAGTCCAATTTCCTGTCCATTGGTTCAAAATTGAGAGAGTTATGCATGGTAAAAGTAGGCTTCCCATTCATTTTTCACCAAAAGTCCATTTAGCACCAAAATGTCAATGTCGGGTTTTTAGGTCAAATTTCAAGGTCTAGACCTCATCTTATACCAATATGCACCACATGTGGGTTGCCTAAACCAACAAAACCAAGTACTTTTCCCTTTGTACCTCTTTTTTACATTTTAGTCATTTTTGGTAACTTTATCAAATCACTAGATCTACTAATTCTTTTTGGCCCATCTTTGGAGGATCTAATTCTCACTTTATGAAAGAGCCCAAACCACAAAAATTTGGCCATGGATAATACGCAAAACGCTTCTTTTAAAATAATCACCTCACATGTGCAAAAATTTTTAACTTGGTGATTAAGCAATTTTTAAGTGCAAGTCCCTTATTGTCCCTCTTCCATGTGCTATATAAAGACCATTTGACCTCTCATAAACCCTATTTCATGCAACTATTCTCTCCAATTCTAGATCTATAATTTTGAGCTCTCTTTCAAATTTCATTTGATTTCTCACGATTCTCTTGTTGCTACCTTTATGGTTCATCTTATTCAAGCTTAAGGATCAAGATTCTCTGGGTTTCTAAAACTCAAATTGCAAGGAATTATGGATTTATTTACCACCAATTAAGTTTCCTTAAGCTTAAATCACTCTCATTGTAGAATTTTGAAGTTTAGAAACATGTTCATGCATCTTTAGCTGACTCAAACAATAGGTATGAGATGGGTTTAAAGTTTATTATGGTTTTAGGGTTTAAGGTTTATTAGGGTTTATAAGGGTTTGAGGTTTATTAGGGTTTAGGTTTTATTAGGGTGTAAGGTTTATTAGGGTTTAAGGTTTATTAGGGTTTAGGGTTTATAAGGTATTAAGGTTTATTAGGGTTTAGGGTTTATTAGGGTTTAGAGTTCAGGGTTCAGGCTTCAGGTTCAAGGTTCAGGGTTCAGGTTGTTCATTTTTCTCTCCCCTCTCTATTCGTATAAAAATCATGATCATTGAATACTTACAGAGAGAGTTATGGTTTTTGCAAGCAAAATACCTAAATCTTAGTTTTTAAGCACATTTGATTTAGTATGTAGAGTTCATTTTCGTGGCTATTTTAAGGTACTTTACAAGCTTCAAATAAAAAAGTACCAAACATGAAAGTTGTAGGAAAAATTTTTCCTTTCCAAAAAGTCCAATTTCCTGTCCATGAGTTCAAAATTGAGTGAGTTATGCATGTTAAAAGTAGGCTTCCCATTCATTTTTCACCAAAAGTCCATTTAGCACCAAAATGTCAATGTCAGGTTTTTAGGTCAAATTTCAAGGTCTAGACCTCATCTTATACCAGTATGCACCACATGTGGGTTGCCTAAACCAACAAAACCAAGTACTTTGCCCTTTGTACCTCCTTTTTACATTTTAGCCATTTTTGGTAACTTTTTCAAATCACTAGATCTACTAATTCTTTTTGGCCCATCTTTGGAGGATCTAATTCTCACTTTATGAAAGAGCCCAAACCACAAAAATTTGGCCATGGATAATACGCAAAACGCTTCTTTTAAAATAATCACCTCACATGTGCAAAAATTTTTAACTTGGTGATTAAGCAATTTTTAAGTGCAAGTCCCCTATTGTCCCTCTTCCATGTGCTATATAAAGACCATTTGACCTCTCATAAACCCTATTTCATGCAACTATTCTCTCCAATTCTAGATCTATAATTTTGAGCTCTCTTTCAAATTTCATTTGATTTCTCACGATTCTCTTGTTGCTACCTTTATGGTTCATCTTATTCAAGCTTAAGGATCAAGATTCTCTGGGTTTCTAAAACTCAAATTGCAAGGAATTATGGATTTATTTACCACCAATTAAGTTTCCTTAAGCTTAAATCACTCTCATTGTAGAATTTTGAAGTTTAGAAACATGTTCATGCATCTTTAGTTGACTCAAACAATAGGTATGAGATGGGTTTAAAGTTTATTATGGTTTTAGGGTTTAAGGTTTATTAGGGTTTTATAAGGGTTTGAGGTTTATTAGGGTTTAGGTTTTATTAGGGTGTAAGGTTTATTAGGGTTTAAGGTTTATTAGGGTTTAGGGTTTATAAGGTATTAAGGTTTATTAAGGTTTAGGGTTTATTAGGGTTTAGAGTTCAGGGTTCAGGCTTCAGGGTTCAAGGTTCAGGGTTCAGGTTGTTCATTTTTCTCTCCCCTCTCTATTCGTATAAAAATCATGATCATTGAATACTTACAGAGAGAGTTATGGTTTTTGCAAGCAAAATACCTAAATCTTAGTTTTTAAGCACATTTGATTTAGTATGTAGAGTTCATTTTCGTGGCTATTTTAAGGTACTTTACAAGCTTCAAATAAAAAAGTTCCAAACATGAAAGTTGTAGGAAAAATTTTTCCTTTCCAAAAAGTCCAATTTCCTGTCCATGAGTTCAAAATTGAGTGAGTTATGCATGGTAAAAGTAGGCTTCCCATTCATTTTTCACCAAAAGTCCATTTAGCACCAAAATGTCAATGTCAGGTTTTTAGGTCAAATTTCAAGGTCTAGACCTCATCTTATACCAGTATGCACCACATGTGGGTTGCCTAAACCAACAAAACCAAGTACTTTGCCCTTTGTACCTCCTTTTTACATTTTAGCCATTTTTGGTAACTTTTTCAAATCACTAGATCTACTAATTCTTTTTGGCCCATCTTTGGAGGATCTAATTCTCACTTTATGAAAGAGCCCAAACCACAAAAATTTGGCCATGGATAATACGCAAAACGCTTCTTTTAAAATAATCACCTCACATGTGCAAAAATTTTTAACTTGGTGATTAAGCAATTTTTAAGTGCAAGTCCCCTATTATCCCTCTTCCATGTGCTATATAAAGACCATTTGACCTCTCATAAACCCTATTTCATGCAACTATTCTCTCCAATTCTAGATCTATAATTTTGAGCTCTCTTTCAAATTTCATTTGATTTCTCACGATTCTCTTGTTGCTACCTTTATGGTTCATCTTATTCAAACTTAAGGATCAAGATTCTCTGGGTTTCTAAAACTCAAATTGCAAGGAATTATGGATTTATTTACCACCAATTAAGTTTCCTTAAGCTTAAATCACTCTCATTGTAGAATTTTGAAGTTTAGAAACATGTTCATGCATCTTTAGCTGACTCAAACAATAGGTATGAGATGGGTTTAAAGTTTATTATGGTTTTAGGGTTTAAGGTTTATTAGGGTTTATAAGGGTTTGAGGTTTATTAGGGTTTAGGTTTTATTAGGGTGTAAGGTTTATTAGGGTTTAAGGTTTATTAGGGTTTAGGGTTTATAAGGTATTAAGGTTTATTAGGGTTTAGGGTTTATTAGGGTTTAGAGTTCAGGGTTCAGGCTTCAGGTTCAAGGTTCAGGGTTCAGGTTGTTCATTTTTCTCTCCCCTCTCTATTCGTATAAAAATCATGATCATTGAATACTTACAGAGAGAGTTATGGTTTTTGCAAGCAAAATACCTAAATCTTAGTTTTTAAGCACATTTGATTTAGTATGTAGAGTTCATTTTCGTGGCTATTTTAAGGTACTTTACAAGCTTCAAATAAAAAAGTTCCAAACATGAAAGTTGTAGGAAAAATTTTTCCTTTCCAAAAAGTCCAATTTCCTGTCCATGAGTTCAAAATTGAGTGAGTTATGCATGGTAAAAGTAGGCTTCCCATTCATTTTTCACCAAAAGTCCATTTAGCACCAAAATGTCAATGTCAGGTTTTTAGGTCAAATTTCAAGGTCTAGACCTCATCTTATACCAGTATGCACCACATGTGGGTTGCCTAAACCAACCAAACCAAGTACTTTGCCCTTTGTACCTCCTTTTTACATTTTAGCCATTTTTGGTAACTTTTTCAAATCACTAGATCTACTAATTCTTTTTGGCCCATCTTTGGAGGATCTAATTCTCACTTTATGAAAGAGCCCAAACCACAAAAATTTGGCCATGGATAATATGCAAAACACATCTTTTAAAATAACCACCTCACATGTGCAAAAATTTTAAACTTGGTGATTAAGCAATTTTTAAGTGCAAGTCCCCTATTGTCCCTCTTCCATGTGCTATATAAAGACCATTTGACCTCTCATAAACCCTATTTCATGCAACTATTCTCTCCAATTCCAGATCTATAATTTTGAGCTCTCTTTCAAATTTCATTTGATTTCTCAAGATTCTCTTGTTGCTACCTTTATGGTTCATCTTATTCAAGCGTAAGGATCAAGATTCTCTGGGTTTCTAAAACTCAAATTGCAAGGAATTATGGATTTATTTACCACCAATTAAGTTTCCTTAAGCTTAAATCACTCTCATCGTAGAATTTTGAAGTTTAGAAACATGTTCATGCATCTTTAGCTGACCCCTACAATAGGTATGAGATGGGTTTAAAGTTTATTAGAGTTTTAGGGTTTAAGGTTTATTAGGGTTTATAAGGGTTTAAGGTTTATTAGGGTTTAGGTTTTATAAGGGTTTAAGGTTTATTAGGGTTTAGGGTTTATAAGGTATTAAGGTTTATTAGGGTTTAGAGTTTATTAGGGTTTAGAGTTCAGGGTTCAGGCTTCAGGTTGTTCATTTTTCTCTCCCCTCTCTATTCGTATAAAGATCATGATCATTGAATACTAACAGAGAGAGTTATGGTTTTTGGAAGCAAAATACCTAAATCTTAGTTTTAAGCACATTTGATTTAGTATGTAGGCTTCATTTTCGTGGCTATTTTAAGGTACTTTACAAGCTTCAAATCAAAAAGTTCCGAACATGAAAGTTGTAGGAAAAAGTTTTCCTTTCCAAAAAGTCCACTTTCCTGTCCATTTGTTTAAAATTGAGTTATGCATGGTAAAAGTAGGCTTCCTATTCATTTTTCCCCAAAAGTCCATTTAGCACCAAAATGTCAATGTCAGGTTTTTAGGTCAAATTTTAAGGTCTAGACCTCATCTTATACCAATATGCACCATATGTGGGTTGCCTAAACCAACCAAACCAAGTACTTTTCCCTTTGTACCTCTTTTTTACATTTTAGTCATTTTTGGTAACTTTTTCAAATCACTAGATCTACTAATTGTTTTTGGCCCATCTTTGGAGGATCTAATTCTCACTTTATGAAAGAGCCCAAACCACAAAAATTTGGCCATGGATAATACACAAAACGCTTCTTTTAAAATAACCATCTCACATGTGCAAAAATTTTAAACTTGGTGATTATGCAATTTTTAAGTGCAAGTCCCCTATTGTCCCTCTTCCATGTGCTATATAAAGACCATTTGACCTCTCATAAACCCTATTTCATGCAACTATTCTCTCCAATTCCAGATCTATAATTTTGAGCTCTCTTTCAAATTTCATTTGATTTCTCAAGATTCTCTTGTTGCTACCTTTATGGTTCATCTTATTCAAGCTTAAGGATCAAGATTCTCTGGGTTTCTAAAACTCAAATTGCAAGGAATTATGGATTTATTTACCACCAATTAAGTTTCCTTAAGCTTAAATCTTTCTCATAGTTGAATTTTGAAGTTTAGAAACATGTTCATGCATATTTAGTTGACCTATACAATAGGTATGAGATGGGTTTAAAGTTTATTAGGGTTTTAGGGTTTAAGGTTTATTAGGGTTTATAAGGGTTTAAGGTTTTTTAGGATTTAGGTTTTATTAGGGTTTAAGGTTTATTAGGGTTTAGGGTTTAAAAGGTATTAAGGTTTATTAGGGTTTAGGGTTTATTCGGGTTTAGAGTTCAGGGTTCAGGCTTCAGGTTGTTCATTTTTATCTCCCCTCTCTATTCGTATAAAGATCATGATCATTGAATACTAACAGAGAGAGTTATGGTTTTTGGAAGCAAAATACCTAAATCTTAGTTTTTAAGCACATTTGATTTAGTATGTAGGCATAATTTTCATGGCTATTTTAAGGTACTTTACAAGCTTCAAATCAAAAAGCTCCAAACATGAAAGTTGTAGGAAAAAGTTTTCCTTTCTAAAAAGTCCAATTTCCTGTCCATTGGTTCAAAATTGAGAGAGTTATGCATGGTAAAAGTAGGTTTCCAATTCATTTTTCACCAAAAGTCCATTTAGCACCAAAATGTCAATGT
The DNA here is from genome assembly GCF_029867415.1 of Vicia villosa. Taxonomy (NCBI): domain Eukaryota; kingdom Viridiplantae; phylum Streptophyta; class Magnoliopsida; order Fabales; family Fabaceae; genus Vicia; species Vicia villosa. The sequence continues at coordinate 84,857 of NC_081180.1, read as the reverse complement.
CAGGTTTTTAGGTCAAATTTCAAGGTCTAGACCTCATCTTATACCAATATGCACCATATGTGGGTTGCCTAAACCAACCAAACCAAGTACTTTTCCCTTTGTACCTCTTTTTTACATTTTAGTCATTTTTGGTAACTTTTTCAAATCACTAGATCTACTAATTGTTTTTGGCCCATCTTTGGAGGATCTAATTCTCACTTTATGAAAGTGCCCAAACCACAAAAATTTGGCCATGGATAATACGCAAAACGCTTCTTTTAAAATAGCCACCTCCCATGTGCACAAACTTTAAACTTGGTGATTAAGCAATTTTTAAGTGCAAGTCCCCTATTGTCCCTCTTCCATGTGCTATATGAAGACCATTTGACCTGTCATAAACCCTATTTCATGCAACTATTCTCTCCAATTCTAGATCTACGATTTTGAGCTCTCTATCAAATTTCATTTGATTTCTCAAGATTCTCTTGTTGCTACCTTTATGGTTCATCTTATTCAAGCTTAAGGATCAAGATTCTCTGGGTTTCTAAAACTCAAATTGCAAGGAATTATGGATTTATTTACCACCAATTAAGTTTCCTTAAGCTTAAATCACTCTCATCGTAGAATTTTAATGTTTAGAAACATGTTCATGCATCTTTAGGTGACTCATACAATAGGTATGAGATGAGTTTAAAGTTTATTAGGGTTTTAGGGTTTAAGGTTTTTAGGGTTTATAAGGGTTTAAGGTTTATTAGGGTTTAGGTTTTATTAGGGTGTAAGGTTTATTAAGGTTTAAGGTTTATTAGGGTTTAGGGTTTATAAGGTATTAAGGTTTATTTGGGTTTAGGGTTTATTAGGGTTTAGAGTTCTGGGTTCAGGCTTCAGGGTTCAAGGTTCAGGGTTCAGGTTGTTCATTTTTCTCTCCCCTCTCTATTCGTATAAAAATCATGATCAGTGAATACTTACAGACAGAGTTATGGTTTTTGCAAGCAAAATACCTAAATCTTAGTTTTTAAGCACATTTGATTTAGTATGTAGACTTCATTTTCGTGGCTATTTTAAGGTACTTTACAAGCTTCAAATCAAAAATTTCCAAACATGAAAGTTGTAGGAAAAAGTTTTCCTTTCCAAAAAGTCCAATTTCTGTCCATTGGTTCAAAATTGAGAGAGTTATGCATGGTAAAACTAGGCTTCCCATTCATTTTTCACCAAAAGTCCATTTAGCACCAAAATGTCAATGTCAGGTTTTTAGGTCAAATTTCAAGGTCTAGACCTCATCTTATACCAATATGCACCACATGTGGGTTGCCTAAACCAACAAAACCAAGTACTTTTCCCTTTGTACCTCTTTTTTACATTTTAGTCATTTTTGGTAACTTTTTCAAATCACTAGATCTACTAATTCTTTTTGGCCCATCTTTGGAGGATCTAATTCTCACTTTATGAAAGAGCCCAAACCACAAAAATTTGGCCATGGATAATACGCAAAATGCTTCTTTTAAAATAACCACCTCACATGTGCAAAAATTTTAAACTTGGTGATTAAGCAATTTTTAAGTGCAAGTCCCCTATTGTCCCTCTTCCATGTGCTATATAAAGACCATTTAACCTCTCATAAACCCTATTTCATGCAACTATTCTCTCCAATTCTAGATCTATAATTTTGAGCTCTCTTTCAAATTTCATTTGATTTCTCAAGATTCTCTTGTTGCTACCTTTATGGTTCATCTTATTCAAGCTTAAGGATCAAGATTCTCTGGGTTTCTAAAACTCAAATTGCAAGGAATTATGGATTTATTTACCACCAATTAAGTTTCCTTAAGCTTAAACCACTCTCATCGTAGAATTTTGATGTTTAGAAACATGTTCATGCATCTTTAGCTGACTCATACAATAGGTATGAGATGGGTTTAAAGTTTATTATGGTTTTAGGGTTTAAGGTTTATTAGGGTTTATAAGGGTTTGAGGTTTATTAGGGTTTAGGTTTTATTAGGGTGTAAGGTTTATTAGGGTTTAAGGTTTATTAGGGTTTAAGGTTTATTAGGGTTTAGGGTTTATTAGGGTTTAGAGTTCAGGGTTCAAGCTTCAGGGTTCAAGGTTCAGGGTTCAGGTTGTTCATTTTTCTCTCCCCTCTTTATTCGTATAAAAATCATGATCATTGAATACTTACAGAGAGAGTTATGGTTTTTGCAAGCAAAATACCTAAATCTTAGTTTTTAAGCACATTTGATTTAGTATGTAGAGTTCATTTTCGTGGCTATTTTAAGGTACTTTACAAGCTTCAAATAAAAAAGTTCCAAACATGAAAGTTGTAGGAAAAATTTTTCCTTTCCAAAAAGTCCAATTTCCTGTCCATGAGTTCAAAATTGAGTGAGTTATGCATGGTAAAAGTAGGCTTCCCATTCATTTTTCACCAAAAGTCCATTTAGCACCAAAATGTCAATGTCATGTTTTTAGGTCAAATTTCAAGGTCTAGACCTCATCTTATACCAATATGCACCACATGTGGGTTGCCTAAACCAACAAAACCAAGTACTTTGCCCTTTGTACCTCCTTTTTACATTTTAGCCATTTTTGGTAACTTTTTCAAATCACTAGATCTACTAATTCTTTTTGGCCCATCTTTGGAGGATCAAATTCTCACTTTATGAAAGAGCCCAAACCACAAAAATTTGGCCATGGATAATATGCAAAACACTTCTTTTAAAATAACTGAAATTCTGGACTCAGACACGCGATGTCTTACAGGATGTCACGACATCACTATCTGAATGTTTTTAAACAAATGAACAAAGTGTAAACAGAAAACAACACAGGAAAATTGTTAACCCAGTTCGGTGCAAACACACCTACATCTGGGGGCTACCAAGCCAGGGAGGAAGTCCACTATTAGTAATATCAATTCAAGGTAATACAAATCAATATTACGCCTTTCACTTAATATCTACCCAATGCAACTTCAATCTAAACAACTTAGACCAGAGATCCTACTCACTCCCCCTCAATCACAGCAGTGATGAAGAACTAACAGACGAATGACTAAAGAAGACACTCTTCAAAAACACAACTTGATCTTGCTTAAAAGCTTTGATCAAGTACAATAGTACTCTTGCTTAAAAGCTTTGAGTACTTCTTACAACTCAAAACAAAAACGCCTAGACCAAGACAATCATCATGATGATTGTTTGGCTTACAAGAAAACTAACTCAAAAAGACAGCAAACTTCTGGACGGCAAACCCTAAAACCAAAAAACTCACGTCCAGCAGCTTCTTCACTTGTTATAAATAACCTTGCAACAGCTGGGCCTTGGATCCAATATTAGTTTTAAACCTAATTAAGACCATTTCCATAAAGCAAAGATCCTATGAAAAACCATCGCATAAAGCTGTTCTGAAACAAATCAATATCCAAAGTTTCCAAAAGAGGCGCGCAAAGGTCTTAACAGATCAAACAACCAAACCGAGAACATAATAAAACACAGCAGCTTCGGATGTCATGACATCGGTCTTGACATCAGGTAAAAGCCTGCACAAGAAAAACTTCAAAACAATGCATGTCATGACACCAGGTTTGACATGATAAAGACACTATTTGTTTTACCAAAAAATACAGCCAATCAATAACATCTACAAACTCCCCCTTTGGCGAATTTTTTTGGCTAAAACAATAATAGATGATACCATCAGAGATTAGAGAACGCACAGCAGCCAATAGAAACAAGGATCCAGAGAAACAATTACAGCAACAACCAGCAACAACCAAGTCATCATCTATCACTTTCACTTCTCCCCCTTTCTAGCCACAAAAGGAGCCAAACAACAAATAAGGATTTATACTTCAGAACCAGCAGTATCTTCAGTAACCTCCTTACTCATTTCCACATCACTGGAGCTACTAGTCCGGGCATCAGCATCCTTACCCTCCTCAGCCATCACTACCAACAGTATGATCATCACCACCATCAGCAGAGTATACTTGACATTCAAGTGAGCGATAGGGCTGGTCGCACACCCAATTAATTGCTATAATCCTTCACAAAGACAAATGCCCAGTTTGCTTCTTAGATTTTCAAATTGATTTGCATCCAAAGCTTTTGTGAAAATATCAGCTAGTTGAAGGTTTGTAGCAACATGCTCCAAGACAATTGTTTTATCTTCAACAAGATCTCTAATGTAATGATGTCTAATATCAATGTGCTTGGTCCTGCTATGCTGAATGGGATTCTTTGAAATGTTGATGGCACTTAAATTGTCACAATATAATGTCATGACATCTTGTGTGACATTGTATTCTGTTAACATCTGTTTCATCCAAACAAGCTGAGAGCAACTACTTCCTGCTGCAATGTATTCTGCCTCTGCAGTGGACAGGGACACACAATTTTGTTTCTTGCTGAACCATGAAATAAGATTATTACCCAAGAAGAAACATCCTCCTGAAGTACTTTTTTTGTCATCAGCACTTCCTGCCCAGTCTGCATCACAATATCCAGTGAGAATGGGTTCACACCCATGAGAGTAGAGCATTCCATATTCACAAGTACCATTCACATATTTCAGGATCCTCTTGACTTGATTGATATGGCTGGTTTTGGGTTCTGCTTGATACCTAGCACATACCCCAACAGCAAAGGCAATATCAGGTCTACTGGCTGTAAGATACAACAGACTTCCTATCATGCTTCTGTATAGACTTTGATCAACACTGGTTCCCTTTTCATCTTTGGACAGCTTCAAATGGGTAGGTGCTGGTGTTCTTTTGTGAGAAGCATTTTCCATTCCAAACTTGTTGACAATGTTTCTAGCATACTTGCTCTGAGAGAGAAAGATTGAGTCTTCCATTTGTTTGACTTGCAGCCCAAGAAAATAGGTTAATTCTCCAACTAGACTCATTTCAAATTCAGATTGCATCTGATCAACAAAATGTCTAGTCATCTTGTCTGACATCCCACCAAATACAATATCATCCACATAGATTTGAGCTATCAGAATCTTCCCTCCTTCGTCTTTAACAAAAAGAGTTTTATCTATCCCTCCTTTCCTGTATCCATTGCTGGTAAGAAACTCAGTTAGTCTCTCATACCAAGCTCTAGGAGCTTGTTTCAGACCGTAAAGAGCTTTTCTTAATTTGTATACATGATCAGGGTGGTTTGGATCTGCAAAACCTTTAGGTTGTTCAACATAGACTTCCTCATTCAAATATCCATTCAAGAAAGCACTCTTCACATCCATCTGGTATAGTTTGAATTTCAGAATACATGCAATCCCTAACAATAGCCTAATTGACTCTAGTCTGGCAACAGGAGCAAAGGTTTCATCAAAGTCAATTCCTTCAACTTGGGTGTATCCTTGAGCAACTAGCCTTGCTTTGTTTCTGATAACAGTTCCCAGTTCATCTGACTTGTTCTTGTAAACCCATTTAGTTCCAATGACATTAGTACCTTTAGGTCTTGGTACCAGCTCCCATACTTCATTTCTTTCAAACTGGCCTAGTTCTTCCTGCATGGCATTAATCCAGAACTCATCTGTTAATGCTTCCTTGACATTTTTAGGTTCAATTTTTGACACAAAACAAGAGTTTGAGACAACTTCTCTTGACCTTGTAATAACTCCACTGTTGAGATCTCCTATAATAAGATCTTTAGGATGATCTTTCTGAATTCTTATAGAAGGACTCTTGTTAGGGGGTTCAGTCTCAGCTTCTGTGACAGTGGGACTGCAATCATCTTCTCTTGTAGAACCTTCTGCTGTAAAATCCCAGAATGTTCCGACATCTTCTGTGACATCTGCTTGATTGTGAACATCATCAACCACAACATTTATGGATTCCATTATTATTTTGGTTCTTGAGTTGAATACTCTATAAGCTCTACTGTTTGTAGAGTAGCCCAGAAAGATTCCTTCATCACTCTTGGGATCCATCTTCCTCCTGTGATCTCTATCTGCAAGAATGTAACACTTACTACCAAACACATGAAAGTATTTGACAGTGGGTTTTCTTCCCTTCCAGATCTCATATAGGGTGGTAGAGGTTCCTTTTCTTAAGGTAACTCTATTATGGACATAACAAGCAGTATTCATGGCTTCAGCCCAGAAGTAGATAGGAAGATTCTTAGCATGGATCATGGCTCTTGCTGATTCTTGAATAGTTCTATTCTTTCTTTCAACAACCCCATTTTGCTGTGGAGTAATAGGGGAAGAGAATTCATGATGTATTCCTTCAGAGGAGCAGAATTCAGCAAACTTTTGATTCTCTAATTCCTTTCCATGATCACTTCTAATTCTCACAACACCATTTTCTTTTTCTCTTTGAATTCTTTGACATAGGTCCTTGAAAACATCAAACACATCTGACTTTTCTCTGATGAAGTTTACCCAAGTGTACCTGGAGTAGTCATCCACAACCACATAAGCATATTTCTTTCCTCCAAGACTTTCTATTTGCATTGGTCCCATCAAGTCCATATGTAGAAGTTCAAGAACTCTGGAAGTAGTCAGATGTTTAACCTTTGGATGTGACATCCTGGTTTGTTTTCCTACCTGACATTCACCACATATTTTTCCTTCATCAATTTGTAGCTTAGGAATTCCTCTTACAGCTTCCAGAGAAATAATTCTTTTCATACCTCTTAGATGAAGGTGACCAAGCTTTTGGTGCCACAGCTTTGCTTCTTCTTCTTTAGAACAAACAGTAGAATAGCTGGATTCATGAGACACCCACAAGTAGCAGTTATCTTTGGATCTGACACCCCTCATTACGAATTCCTTTTCTTCATTAATAACCACACACTCAGCTTTGGTGAAGTTGACTTGGTATCCTTGGTCACAGAGTTGACTGATGCTTATGAGATTGGCAGTCAGGCCTTTGACCAACAAAACACCTTCTAAATTTGGCACTCCTGAACAATCTAATTTTCCAACTCCTTTGATTTCTCCTTTAGCTCCATCACCAAAGGTTACATAACTAGTAGAATGGCTCTTGATATCAACAAGCAGATTTTTGATTCCAGTCATGTGTCTGGAACATCCACTATCAAAATACCAGTCTTCTTTGGCTGAAACTCTAAGAGATGTATGGGCTATTAAAGCCATACTTTTAGGTTTCCATTGTTGCTTCTGGATGGGCATGATCTGCTTAGGTTTGTAAGAAGGAGTTTGATCTGGATATCCATATAGTCTGAAGCAAAAAGGCTTAATGTGTCCAAATCTTCCACAGTAATGACATCTCCATCTTTGAAACTTTCTCTTCATTTTACCTTTCTCGTGATGTTGAGTCACATGTTTTGACATCGGCTTCAACATCTCAGCTTCAGGCTTAGTTCTGCTACTATCTTGGACATATTTCTTTGCACTAACAAATCCTATACCAGACATATCTCTTGAACTTTTTCCAACCTGCAAGATCTCCTCCAACATATTCGTGCCACTGTTCAACATTTTTACTGATTTTGACATCTGATCAAGTTTGGATTGTAGCAGGATAATTTCACCATTCAGTTCAGATATAGTTTCATTAAGCTCTTTGTTATTAGCTTCCAACTGGGCTATGTATTTCTTCTGCTTTTCACCTTGTTGACATACTTCACCACTTCTGATACACAGCTTTCTGTAAGAAATTGCCAGTTCTTCAAAGGTTAGCTCATCTTCACTAGCATCTTCATCAGAATTGCAAACTCCAGTAAGGGCTGTGACATGTTTGGCTGATTCTTCTTCAAAATCACTCTCAGAATCTTCATCAGACCAGGAGACTGACAATCCTTTCTTTTGTTTCTTGAGATAAGTAGGGCATTCAGCTCTAATATGTCCATACCCTTCACATCCATGACATTGGATCCCTTTGTTGTGGTTGTACTTTTCTTCTGGTTTAACTCCTCTGCCAGAGTCATAAGATCTATTGATGTCAGATGAGATGTTCTTGACATTAGGTCTTGACTTCTGATGCATCCTTCTCATAATTTTGTTGAATTGTTTACCAAGCATAGCTAGAGATTCAGATACATTCTCTTCTCTACTTTCCTTAACTTCTTCTTGAGAGTTGGACACAAAAGCTATGCTTTTGTTCTTCTTTTCAGAATTTTCATTGATTCCCATCTCAAAGGTTTGAAGGGATCCAATTAACTCCTCTACCTTCATTTTGCTGATGTCCTGTGCCTCTTCTATAGCTGTAACTTTCATATCAAATCTCTTAGGTAGGGATCTAAGGATTTTCCTCACCAACTTTTCATCAGACATTTTTTCTCCCAAAGCTCCTGAGGTATTAGCAATCTCGAGTAAATTCATATGAAAATCCTTAATACTTTCATCATCCCTCATCCTTAGATTTTCAAATTTTGTAGTTAGCAGTTGAAGTCTTGACATCTTCACTTTGGAGGTGCCCTCATGAGTAGTCTTTAGGATATCCCAGACATCTTTGGCTAGTTCATATTGGTGAACCAGTCTGAATATATTTTTGTCAATTCCATTGAATAAAGCATTTAGGGCTTTAGAGTTGCCAAGCGCCAATGCCTCTTCATCTTTGTCCCAATCTTCCTCTAGTTTAAGAGTTTTGTTGCCATCTTTATCAGTAATAACAGGATGTTCCCATCCTTTGTTCACAGCTCTCCATGCTTTGCTGTTCACAGATTTCAGAAAGGCCACCATGAGAGGTTTCCAATAATCAAAATTAGAGCCATCCAGAATGGGTGGTCTCATAATAAATCCACCACCTTCTTTGTCCATCGAACCAGAAAATACTTTCCCTAGATCTCACCCAGTAAAAACAGGCAGGGTGCCTGCTCTGATGCCAATTGAAATTCTGGACTCAGACACGCGATGTCTTACAGGATGTCACGACATCACTATCTGAATGTTTTTAAACAAATGAACAAAGTGTAAACAGAAAACAACACAGGAAAATTGTTAACCCAGTTCGGTGCAAACACACCTACATATGGGGGCTACCAAGCCAGGGAGGAAGTCCACTATAAGTAATATCAATTCAAGGTAATACAACTCAATATTACGCCTTTCACTTAATATCCACCCAATGCAACTTCAATCTAAACAACTTAGACCAGAGATCCTACTCACTCCCCCTCAATCACAGCAGTGATGAAGAACTAACAGACGAATGACTAAAGAAGACACTCTTCAAAAACACAACTTGATCTTGCTTAAAAGCTTTGATCAAGTACAATAGTACTCTTGCTTAAAAGCTTTGAGTACTTCTTACAACTCAAAACAAAAACTCCTAGACCAAGACAATCATCATGATGATTGTTTGGCTTACAAGAAAACTAACTCAAAAAGACAGCAAACTTCTGGACGGCAAACCCTAAAACCAAAAAACTCACGTCCAGCAGCTTCTTCACTTGTTATAAATAACCTTGCAACAGCTGGGCCTTGGATCCAATATTAGTTTTAAACCTAATTAATACCATTTCCATAAAGCAAAGATCCTATGAAAAACCATCGCATAAAGCTGTTCTGAAACAAATCAATATCCAAAGTTTCCAAAAGAGGCGCGCAAAGGTCTTAACAGATCAAACAACCAAACCGAGAACATAATAAAACACAGCAGCTTCGGATGTCATGACATCGGTCTTGACATCAGGTAAAAGCCTGCACAAGAAAAACTTCAAAACAATGCATGTCATGACACCAGGTTTGACATGATAAAGACACTATTTGTTTTACCAAAAAATACAGCCAATCAATAACATCTACAATAACCACCTCACATGTGCAAAAATTTTAAACTTGGTGATGAAGCAATTTTTAAGTTCAAGTCCCCAATTGTCCCTCCTCCATGTGCTATATAAAGACCATTTGACCTCTCATAAACCCTATTTCATGCAACTATTCTCTCCAATTCCAGATCTATAATTTTGAGCTCTCTTTCAAATTTCATTTGATTTCTCAAGATTCTCTTGTTGCTACCTTTATGGTTCATCTTATTCAAGCTTAAGGATCAAGATTCTCTGGGTTTCTAAAACTCAAATTGCAAGGAATTATGGATTTATTTACCACCAATTAAGTTTCCTTAAGCTTAAATCACTCTCATCGTAGAATTTTGAAGTTTAGAAACATGTTCATGCATCTTTAGCTGACCCATACAATAGGTATGAGATGGGTTTAAAGATTATTAGGGTTTTAGGGTTTAAGGTTTATTAGGGTTTATAAGGGTTTAAGGTTCATTAGGGTTTAGGTTTTATTAGGGTTTCAGGTTTATTAGGGTTTAGGGTTTATAAGGTATTAAGGTTTATTAGGGTTTAGGGTTTATTAGGGTTTAGAGTTCAGGCTTCAGGCTTCAGGTTGTTCATTTTTCTCTCCCCTCTCTATTCGTATAAAGATCATGATCATTGAATACTAACAGAGAGAGTTATGGTTTTTGGAAGCAAAATACCTAAATATTAGTTTTAAGCACATTTAATTTAGTATGTAGGCTTCATTTTCGTGGCTATTTTAAGGTACTTTACAAGCTTCAAATCAAAAAGTTCCGAACATGAAAGTTGTAGGAAAAAGTTTTCCTTTCCAAAAAGTCCAATTTCCTGTCCATGTGTTCAAAATTGAGAGAGTTATGCATGGTAAAAGTAGGCTTCCTATTCATTTTTCACCAAAAGTCCATTTAGCACCAAAATGTCAATGTCAGGTTTTTGGGTCAAATTTCAAGGTCTAGACCTCATCTTATACCAATATGCACCATATGTGGGTTGCCTAAACCAACCAAACCAAGTACTTTTCCCTTTGTATCTCTTTTTTTACATTTTAGTCATTTTTGGTAACTTTTTCAAGTCACTAGATCTACTAATTCTTTTTGGCCCATCTTCGGAGGATCTAATTCTCACTTTATGAAAGAGCCCTGTCGCGGGCGAAAAACCGTTTTGTTCCTCTTTTTTGTGGGATGAGACACCTGATGCCTTCTTTGGGCTCGAGTGCTCATAAAAAATGATTTTTTCTTTGTTTCGACCAAACTTTTTATTATTTCCAAAGGAGGAAAAGGAAAAAAGCTGCAATAACCTAAAAGTGGGGGGAGATCTTGGGTAAGAGGGTTGGTTATACGAAGGGAAGGTATTAGCACCCAACGTATCTATAGTACTCTATAGGTTTCTTTGCTTTGTTTTTCATTCCATGTTGTTGAGAGGTTCTGTTGTGAAATAGGTGGGACCTAAGGTGTTTGTTTGATTATGCTCGCAAAGATCATCGCGATCCTCTGCATACATATCCCCTAGAGGGAATCAGAGCATCTGTAGCTCGGGTCTACGGGTGCTAAGGTTTGAATGGTTTTTTTTGTGTTTTGTTTTGCTCGCCAAGGATCGACCTTGTGCCTACGTATTCTCAAAGGGATGTTGAGAAAGTCAGAGCAATCGTAGTTCCCACTTATGCTAGTGGAAGCAAAGGAAAATAGACAAATGTCGTCTAAATGCTAGATGTATCTAATCTATATCATCACATACATCTGTTTGTTTTTGTTTGAAAATCTTTTCATTATAAGCCCGGGGCCATGCCACTTAGGGTGCTTAGAATGATAAAGATGTTTTTGTTTAACCAGCCTTGTGGCAAAAGTTTCAATGAAGTCAGCCTTGTGACAAAAACTTTGATTAATCAGCCAGCCTTGTGGCAAAAGTTTCAATGAAGTCAGCCTTGTGACAAAAACTTTGATTAATCATCCAGTACGGTGGTAAAACAGTTTGATTGATTAGCCAGCCTTGTGGCAAAAAAGAAGTTTGATTGATTGATTGTTTGTGATGATATATAAGAGATACTCCTAGCATAGAGATGAAAAATGTCTAATCTCCTAGGGTATTTGGTTTTGGATATTGGGGGATGCTTATAAGAAGCCCGTGGGTCCTTGTACGAAGCCCAAGAGGAGGCTATCCGAGGGTCCTTGCATTGTAAGCCCAAGAGGAGGCTATGGGAGGGACAATCCAGGGTCCTTGCATTGTAAGCCCAAGAGGAGGCTATGGGAGGGTCACTCGTTTGTACAAAGCCCAAGGGGAGGCATGGTATAGTTGGTTTGAGCTCTTAGAGCGATTTCACCGGGAAACCATACTCTATGTCCTAACCTAAACTAGGGAGATTCTTTGCACGAAGCCCAATAGGAGGCTATGGGGAACCTAGTGTTGTACTAAGTTGAACAAACATATATAACACAATCACAAATATGAACAAGTACGAACAAACATGAACAAGTACATGAACAAATATGAACAGTTATACATATATGACAAAGTGTGTGTATATAATGGAGTTTATGAAGGAAATATACCTGTAAGCATGATCCATTTGTATACACAGGGCTCGGGACTTATACTCGGGGAGAAGTCCACTTGAATTTATTCAAAGTTATGTAAACAGGTATTCACAAAAGGGCTTGGGACTTATACCTACATGGAGGCCCGTGGTATATTTTTGGGAAGATTTAAAGAAAACCTTCATTTTTGGTTTGTCATTCAAAGTTAAAAAAACAGATTGAGATATGTACAAAAGGCGTACAATGAAATACCTAATTTCATGTACTGGAATGGGTATGTACAAAAGGGCTTGGGACTTATACCTACATGGAGGCCCATGGTATATTTTATAAAACATGGTTGATTGTTTTATTTACAGACGCGTTGTTTGAAAAACTGTTTGAAAGTTTTTGTTTTGAAAAAGTTTTCTGTACAAAGAAAAACTGTATAAAAGAAAAAAAGGAGTGGGTCTTATACTCTCTAATATTCGAGAGGCCCCACTTCGTTTTGAAAATCAATTGATCAATTAAAAAGATTTAATCAAAAAATAAGTGGTTTATCGTTTTGAAAAAGAATCGCGATCGCTCGTCTTAAAACGATTTGAATTTGACAAAAGTCAACTTAATTAAGTTAAAACAAGTTTTAATGCTTAATTAAGACCTAAATGATTAGGGTTTGATCACAAAAAATATTTACAAGTGATTAGGTTAAAAATTAAATGAAAAACAATATTTAAAGTAATTAAAAACACTTAAAAATGTATCATTTTAAACCTAATTAAAAACATATTAAATAAATCCTTTTTTGTGATTTTTTTTGGTATTGTCAAAATATGTATATTAAATAAGAAGTGTTTAAAAAATGAAGAAAACATAAGTTGATTTGATTGGTTAAATTAAATGATGAAGTTGTGAAGAAAAATAAGAAAAAAAGTGATAAAAAAGAAGATTTTGACCTTGGAAGGGTTTGAACCCATGACTTGAGTTTGAAAGGTGAAAAATAATACCACTGGGCCACCTGCGTAGCTCAATTATATTATTCCTTCATTTGTTTTTATTTTGAAAAAAAGTTTGTAATAACAGTTTTGAAAAACAAGTGAAAATGAGAGTTTTGAGAAAATATTGAAAAAAAATGGTCCCAGGGGGACTCGAACCTGGGACCTTGAGGCGAGTGAGAGACTTAGAGGCAAGCTGGCAACCGCTGGGGCGGTGATACATCCATCATCCTAACTCATTTAATTTTATTATATAATAAAAACAAATTTGAATTTTTGAAATTCCCACTTCATCTTCAACCTCAAGACAAGCCTCCATGGTTGATTTCGGGTTTCTTTGTTTCTCAACCAATTTGAAAAATATAAAAGGCAAACTTGTTCAAATTTTCACCACGAATTCAACCATGTCAATTATTATAATTATAAATCAAAGATGAAGGAGAATTTTGAGAAATCCCAAATTAAACCCTAACTGAACAAATTCAAAATTCTCGAGCCACAGTCAATTTTAATGCAAGTTATGGATTCAATTAGCTTTAGCATGATCATATGAACAATTCACTTTCCAATTTTTATGCTAAATATGCATGAATGATCATATTAGAAAACACATAAAAACTCACCTTGGCTGGAAATTTCAGAACTCGAGAGAGTGCTTCCAGATGCAAACTTTTGATCCTATTAGCTTCCTTGAGTGTATTTGAGTGTGTTCCAACCCCTAACTTGCTTTGAAACTTGTTGAAACTCCATGACCAAATCAAAGTGCAGCATGCTGATTTTTGAATGAGAGAGTTTGATTGGCACGATACCAGAAGCAATTTTATGGTTTGGATGAGTTCTATATGATGTATATGAGGTGTTGGAAGTGGAAATTTGATGGATGCACGAGTGGATTTTGTTTTGGCAAGTTTTGGCTCACTTTGTGCATAAATGGAGGTTGAAGAGTGATTATGTGTTTTGGGTGTTTTTGAGAGGTGTGAATGGTTCACACAACTTCCATATGATGTTTAGGAAGTGTTAGAAGCATCACTTTGCTTAAAACTTCAAAGGTTTGGAAATTGGTATTTCTCCCTCTTTGAAAACTCATGAAACTTACAACTTAAGAAAGAAAGAGAAAACCAATTCTTTGAGAGGTTTGGTGTGATTTTGAATGTTATTTCCATCTCTATTTATAGACCATGAAATCTGATTACAAGCCTTGGCAAGTTGAGAATGCAATGATGGTTTTGGCTTAAGAGATAAAAGAGAATATTTCCATTTAATGCTTTAGGTTAAAAACCTAAACCATGGTTAAAAAACTCAAGTTCCATAATATTCTCTCCAATCTGATCTTTAGAGATAAGAACCTTGCTGTCATCATTTCATTTGATCATTTCTTGCATTATTGGTCATCTAGTATAAGAACTTTGTGAGAAAAATGGTGAAAATTCAAGCATAAGGACCTCTAATGACAAAATTCAAAACCATAGCTCCACTTCATAATTTTTCATGCTCTTGATCATTTTGGAAAGCTCATGTTACATACTTCAAAACCCTAGTTGAAAGTTTCTTCAAGATCCTTAAGGAAGTGGGTGAAAAAGATCCATGAACTTTGAGAAAAATGAAGTTTTAAGTGAATTTTTCAAAAGATGCCAACTTTGAAGCTCCATATCTCTTAAATGGTTGACCTTATGGAAAAAAATTATATGTGTCAAAGTTGTTTATTGGATCAAAATCTACAACTTTCATGTTGGAAGTTTTTTTCAGTTTGTAGGTGAAATTTTGAGTTATTCCCTTTCAAAGTTTGGAAAAAACCATGAAAAACACTTAGAAAAATTTTCTAAGTATGAAAGTCAAACTTTTGACTTTTTGATTCTTGATTGATTTTTTTGATTTTTCTTGATCAAATGACTTCTCATATCATATATTGATGATTTAAAACTTCAAAAGTCATGGTTGACCAAAATTCCCCAAAAGTCAATGGCAATCTTGTACAGTTGACTTTTTCAAACGAATCGCGTTTCTGGAGATTTCAAATGAAACAGGCTATCCTCACCAAATGAATGGTATGAATGGATCATATTGAAGCATTAGAGGATATTGAGCCATGGTTTGAGTTGTGGAACCATGTCCTGATTAAAAAGTCAGTTGTTCAGATGAATTAGGTCAAAAACCCTAATTGTCGACCTGATGAAATTGATGACTGTAGGTCTTGAATTGAGATGTAATTTCCATTGTATATTGTCATAGGGATTATTTGAAGATGATTGAAACCTTTGATTGACTTCCTGGGGATTTTTAGGGTTTCCCAAATGTGATCCCTGATTTTAGTCCCTGATAGTTCAAAACCCTGATCTAAGGATTTGTCTGATCAATCTTTGTGTAGGAGATGTTATGAGTCAATGGATTAGGTCAAAATGATGCACTTGAGGTCTTGATATCATGTCCCAAGCCATTAGGTCAAATTCTGAGCAAAAGTCAGGAGTGTGCTGTCTTCAGTCAAAACTCTAATTCAGTCGATTCAAAGCTGTTGAGCTTGTTGAAATGAATCTTTGAAGACCAAATGTTGATTATTGATGAAGATGATTCATTTGAGATGAAGGGAGAACAAAACCCTAATTGATTGTTTCTTGCACTGAGGAGTGATCTCCTGATTAAATCCTGTTGAGTCACAAGTAGCAAACACAAGCTATGCCATTTGTTAGAGATGCAAATGATGTTTATGCAATGATATGAGGTGGTATCTTAGGTCAAAAATTGGGGTATGACAGATGCCCCTATTTAAGTTTCTTCAACTTGAGACATGAAGATTGAAAATCTTCGTTTTGATAGGGTGGAAGAGACTTAAATATCAGAAGACGCGAATTTTGGACCTAAGATACCAAAATTGCGAATGATGCAAGGATATCTTTACCGAGGGAATATCAAGAACTGACTCCGCTGGGGAAAAGAGGTTGGGAAGGATATCTCAATCCGTTTTAGGAAGAGAATCCGTTTTTCTTTTCGGGAAAGCAAGTATATGCTCCACCGGGGAATGATAGCTTCGTAAGGAAAGCTTACCTATCAACATTATCGACTATCAGCATGGGGATAGACTTGTTTAATAATGCGAAGGTGAAAGGTATGAAACTGTGTTACCGACTACCAGCATGGTGATAGACTTGACAAGGTAAAAAGAGTTTCAAAGGTTCGGTTAATATTACCGACTATCAGCCTTGTGATAGACATGTTAATAATATAACCAGAACAAAAGGGTTACCAACTACCAGCCTCGTGATAGTGGTTTTGAAGACATGATCAATTATCAGCCGAGTGATAAAATGATTCTGGAGACTTTGTTAGGGGAATTACTGGTTATTCAGCCTTGTGAACAGTAATAAGGCCCTGATTGTCAAATGGTCTTCATGATTGATTTCCTAGAGAGGAAAATCTTTTGAAAGAAACATAAACTGCTCAGATGATGAGGCTATTGTTTATGGTCTGTTTTTTCACGACTCTATTTGAGGAATCGGAATTTGAATCTCTGGTAAAGACAAGGTTCTATCCATGAATGAATTGGAAAGAAACAGTCAAACAAGACTTTGTACCCATGAGGAATGAACTCGAATGGGTATTTTCTCCTTTGTTTTGAGGGGAGAAACTAAAGCAACCTTCTTCCACGAGGAATGATCTCAGTGGGGAACTGGAGAAAGAAGATTTTATTTCTGCTTATGGGTGACAACCTACTTGGAGAGATGACACGCCCATACTTGTTTCTTTTTTCCTTTTCTTTCTTTTCTTTTTTGCTTTTTTTTCTTTTTTTTCTTTTTTTTTTTGGGATAGATATATCCTAAACAAGTGAACATTGAAAAATGCAAGGATGCATAAACGATGCAAATATGTATGAATGATGAATGTTATGAATGTAGCATGCATACTGACGATACTGACAAACAAAGAAGTACATACTGGAGATGGACCAACGCCGCAATACAACCAGATACTCGGCAAATGTTTTTCAACACGGTGTAGATAACACAGGTGATGAATGGTGTTGCATGTTTTAAACTTCTCTGGGGAAGATGAGCATCTTTTCTTATTGAGATGGAAGAACCTCCTCACTGGAGATGGAAAATCTTCTTCACTGGGGATAGAAGAGCTTCTTCACTGGGGATAGAAGAGCTTCTTTACCTCGAGGGATAATTGCTTCAAGAATTCTTTTCTGGGACCAGAATACCGTTGTCTCAACAATTTTTCAGGGAGAATCCTTTTGTTCATCCTATGGAGACGACTGCTGATGTTCCTTCCGTTGTTCACAACTCAAAGGAAAATTTCGCTTTTATTTTGAAAAAAGAAAAGTGAAGTAAATTCATTTAAAACTTATTTTTTTTCTTTCAAAAATGAATAACACAATTAAAGCGTCATTTTGAAACTGAAAGAAATTAAAGATTGCAAACAAATGGGCACAAGGCTCAAATTTATTTAATAGGATGGAAATCAGCTAAAGGCGTGATTCCATAGAGTATTTACAAAAGTTGGAAATGGTAATTATGCGGAAAAGGCTACATTGAAAGCAATAACCACTATTCCCCCCAACAACTTTGAGTTCCAACTGTGCTTGTCGCTTCAGATTGGCGATGATTTGATTGAAAATCCTCTGATGAAGTACAGACTCTTCAGGTGACGAAGTACAGACTGATGCAGTTACTTTGTCATTAATCCTTAATTTTTTCCTAGATTTCCCTTTCAGGTTTTCAATCTACCAGGATGAATTTTTTCTGTTTATTGTCTCTAATTTTTGCCTGGACCGCCCTTTCGGGTTTTCAATCCACCGAGACGCTCATTTTTGCCTAAGTCGCCCTTTGCGGGTTTTCGACTTACCGAGCTGTTCTTTTGTATTATTTTTTTTTTAGACAAAGTATTTCTTGACTGCATCAGCATTCACAGGATATGGGAGTTCATCACCATCCATGGTTGCAAGAGTCATGGCGCCGCCAGAAAATGTTCTTTTGACAACATACGGGCCTTCGTAATTAGGAGACCATTTGCCCCTAGAATCTGGTTGAAAAGACAAGATCTTTTTAAGCACGAGGTCGCCTTCTTGAAATTCACGAGGTCGAACCTTTTTGTTGAAAGCTTGTTTCATCCTTGCTTGGTATAACTGTCCATGGCATAGAGCAGTCATACGTTTTTCTTCGATTAAGTTCAACTGATCGTATCTGCTTTGACACCATTCGGCCTCTGATAACTTAGTCTCCATGAGGACTCTCATTGATGGTATTTCAACTTCTACGGGGAGCACAGCTTCCATGCCGTATACTAGAGAAAAAGGAGTTGCCCCTGTTGAAGTACGCACTGAAGTACGGTACCCATGTAAAGCAAATGGCAGCATTTCATGCCAGTCTTTGTAAGTGACGACCATTTTCTGGACAATCTTCTTAATGTTCTTGTTGGCAGCTTCGACGGCGCCGTTCATTTTTGGTCTGTAAGGAGAAGAGTTATGATGCTCAATCTTGAATTCCTCACATAATTCTTTCATCATCTTGTTGTTCAAGTTCGAACCATTGTCAGTAATGATCTTGCTGGGAATACCATATCGGCAAATGATGTTATTCTTGATAAACCTCACAACCACTTGTCTTGTAACATTGGCATAAGATGCTGCTTCGACCCATTTGGTGAAGTAATCAATAGCCACTAAGATGAAGCGATGACCGTTTGAAGCTTTTGGTTCGATCATTCCAATCATGTCAATACCCCACATGGAGAAAGGCCACGGAGATGAGAGAACGTTGAGTAGAGTCGGTGGCACATGGATCTTATCTGCGTAGATCTGGCACTTGTGACATCTCTTCACGTGTTTATAACAATCAGATTCCATTGTCAACCAATAGTAACCTGCTCTTAAGATCTTTTTGGACATTGCATGCCCGTTTGAATGAGTTCCAAAGGACCCTTCATGCACTTCATGCATTAACATGTCTGCTTCGTGTCTGTCCACGCATCTGAGCAAAACCATGTCGAAGTTTCTTTTGTATAGCACATCTCCGTTCAGGAAGAAACTGCCAGAAAGTCTCCTTAGAGTTTTCTTATCTTTGTTTGATGCCCCAAGCGGGTACTCTTGAGTTTGAAGGAAGCGTTTGATGTCGTGAAACCACAGTTTATCATCGATGACTGTTTCAGTTGCAAACACATAGGCGGGCCTTTCAAGGCGCGTAATTCTGACTTTAGGCACATCGTTCCAATGATTGACTTTGAACATGGAAGATAGAGTAGCCAAGGCGTCTGCCATTCGATTCTGATCTCGAGGTATATGATGCAATTCCACCTTGTTGAAGAAAGTCAACAGACGTCTTGCATAATCTCTATAAGGAATCAAGCCAGGGTGGTAAGTTTCCCATTTGTCTTTGATTTGGTTGATCACGAGGGCTGAATCTCCATATATGTCTAGGATCTTGATCCTTAAGTCAATGGCTTCTTCGAGACCCATGATACAAGCTTCATATTCTGCGATGTTGTTGGTGCAGTCAAATAGTAGTCTGGCGGAGAACGGGATATGAGTACCCTTGGGAGTGATGATGATTGCCCCAATTCCATTGCCAAAAGCGTTTACTGCTCCATCAAAAATTAGGCCCCATCTTAATCCAGGATCAGGACCTTCTTCAGGTAACGGTTCGTCACAATCTTTCATTTTCAAGTACAAGACATCTTCATCAGGAAAGTCAAACTTGAGAGATTGATATTCATTAATTGGTTGATGCGCCAAATGATCGGCGAGAATGCTTCCTTTGACCGCTTTTTGGGCACGGTACTCAATGTCATATTCGGATAACAGCATTTGCCATCGGGCAATCCTTCCTGTTAAGGCAGGCTTTTCAAAGACGTACTTGATCGGATCCATTTTGGATATTAACCAAGTAGTATTGTTGATCATGTACTGGCGGAGACGTTTTGAAGCCCAAGCCAAAGCACAACATGTTTTTTCGAGCATGGAGTAACGAGACTCACAATCTGTGAATTTCTTACTCAGGTAATAGATGGCATGCTCCTTCTTACCGGTTTCATCTTGTTGTCCAAGCATACAACCCATGGATTCTTCCAACACAGTAAGGTACATGATTAATGGTCTTCCTTCAACTGGAGGAATCAATATTGGTGGTTCTAACAGGTACTCTTTGATACTGTCGAACGCTTTCTGGCAATCTTCAGTCCATACAACCCCTTGATCTTTGCGGAGAAGCTTGAAAATTGGCCCACAAGTAGCAGTCATTTGAGAGAGAAATCTGGAGATATAGTTCAATCGTCCGAGAAATCCTCTTACTTGTTTTTCAGTCTTTGGTGCAGGCATCTCTTGAATAGCTCTGACTTTGTCGGGATCTACTTCAATACCTCTTTGGCTGACAATGAAACCCAAGAGTTTTCCAGATCTAACCCCAAAAGTACATTTGTTAGGATTCAAGCGAAGCTGGTATTTCCTTAATCTTTGAAACAACTTCAAAAGATATTCAATATGTTCTTCTTCTGTGCTAGACTTGGCTATCATGTCGTCCACATAAACTTCAATTTCTTTATGCATCATGTCATGAAAGAGAGTAGTCATGGCCCTTTGGTAAGTTGCGCCTGCATTCTTTAATCCAAACGGCATCACTTTGTAGCAAAAGGTACCCCATGGGGTGATGAAAGATGTCTTCTCCATGTCTTCGGGAGCCATCTTGATCTGATTATAACCGGAGAACCCGTCCATGAAGGAAAAGACGTTGAACTTAGCGGTGTGATCAACCAACATGTCGATATGTGGTAATGGAAAGTCATCTTTTGGACTGGCCTTGTTCAAGTCACGGTAGTCAACACACATTCTGACTTTGCCATCTTTCTTCGGAACTGGCACTATGTTGGCCAACCATTGAGGATATTCAGAGGTGACAAGAAAACCTGCGTCGAGCTGTTTCTGAACTTCCACTTTGATCTTGTTTGCCATATCAGGGTGAGTCCTTCGCAATTTCTGCTTAACTGGCGGACATTCTGGCTTCAACGGCAAGTAATGCTGAACAATATTGGTATCCAACCCAGGCATATCTTGGTAGGACCAGGCAAACACGTCAACATATTCTTTGAGAAGGTCTGTCAATTTACTCTTGATATCAGTATCAAGCAGCGATCCAATGGTCACTTCTTTTTTGTCTTCTTCAGAACCCAAGTTGATCTTTTCTAAAGGCTCTTTGTGAGGCAGAATGGCTCTTTCCTCGTGCTTAAGTAATCGATGAAGGATAGAAAAACACTTAGAAAGGGGGGGATTGAATAAGTGTGACTTTAAATCTTGGACGATAAAAATAAATTGCACAATTATTTTTATCCTGGTTCGCTGTTAACGAAGCTACTCCAGTCCACCCCCGCAGAGATGATTTACCTCAACTGAGGATTTAATCCACTAATCGCACGGATTACAATGGTTCTCCACTTAGTCCGCAACTAAGTCTTCCAGAGTCTTCTGATCACAACTTGATCACTCCAGGAACAACTGCTTAGTTCACTCCTAAGACTTTTCTAGAGTCTACTGATCAACACGATCACTCTAGGCTTAGTTCACTCCTAAGACTTTCTCTAGAGTATTCTGATCAACCTGATCACTCTAGTTACAAACTGCTCAGCCAACTGCCAAGACTTCCTAGAGTATACTGATCAACACGATCACTCTAGTTCCTTACAACTTAATGTAATTCTAAGAGTTTACAAATGCTTCTTAAAAGCGATAATCACAACTGTGATATTTCTCTTAATCGTTTAAGCTTAATCTCACTAAAAATATTACAACAGCAATGTAGTGAGCTTTGATGAAGATGAAGATTCTGAGTTTAGATTTGAACAGAGTTTCAGCAAGTTAATTTGAATTGTCTTTGTTCAGGATCGTTAACCTTGCTTCTCATCAGAACTTCATATTTATAGGCGTTGAGAAGATGACCGTTGAATGCATTTAATGCTTTGCGTGTTCCGTACAGCTTTGCATTTAATGTTATACGCTTTTGTCAACTACCTCGAGCCTTGTTCACGCTGTGTCTACTGACGTAGCCTTTAGTAGCTTTAACGTTCCTTTTGTCAGTCAGCGTAGTCTGCCACGTGTACTTCCTTCTGATCTGATGTTTGTGAATACGACGTTTGAATATCATCAGAGTCAAACAGCTTGGTGCATAGCATCTTCTGATCTTCTGACCTTGAAGTGCTTCTGAGCGTGATACCATCTTCTGATCTTCAGTGCTTCTGATCTCATGTTCTTCTGATGCTTCCATAGACCCATGTTCTGATTCTGCTTCGACCATCTTCTGATGTCTTGCCAGACCATGTTCTGATGTTGCATGCTGAACCATTTGAGACACAACTTCTGAGCGCTGAATTATGCGTACTCTTTATATATTTCCTGAAAGGGAAATTGCATTGGATTAGAGTACCATATTATCTTAAGCAAAATTCATATTATTGTTATCATCAAAACTAAGATAATTGATAAGAACAAATCTTGTTCGAACAATCTCCCCCTTTTTGATGATGACAAAAACATATATAAATGATATGAATTTGCGATCAGAAAGAGTAGACGGCAAAAGACAAATTACACAGCTATAGCATAAGCATATGAATATGTCTCCCCCTGAGATTAACAATCTCCCCCTGAGATAAATAATCTCCCCCTGAAATAAATACTCGAAGAACTTTAATAAAAGACTTCCCTGATTATTTCGGTAGAGACGATCATATAAGCTTCTGCCTTCAGAGAATTCATAGCTTCTGACTTCTGCTTCCATTGGACAGCTTCAGAACTTGAATTTCTTTAGATCCTTAGAACACTCACAGCTTCTGACTTCTGCTTCCATTCAGGACAGCTTCAGAACTTGAATTTCTTTGATCTTCAGAACATTCACAGCTTCTGATTTCTGCTTCCATTCAGGACAGCTTCAGAACTTGAGTTTTCTGGATCTTTTAGAACATTCACATCTTCTGATTTCTGCTTCCCTCGGATAGCTTCAGAACTTTGAATGTCTACCAACATCACTTCATGCTAGATTTGTATCAGAACATTGTTGAATGTACCAGAGCATCATCAGAGCATCTCTACATCCTGAAATGTTACAGAACAAAAACTAAACGACAAAAGTCAGCATGAACGAGTTAGAACATAAAATGTATGTTTGAACACATTATATGTATCAGAGCCATATAGGCTGAAATAATGTATCAGAGCAAATAGTGTATCAGAACCATAACATTATATGTATCAAAGCAAATAGAATTTTGTCAGAACAGGATAGACAAAGATATTCAAATTCTATTATCAGTGCTTCTGATTCATTCTTCTTTCTTGCTTCTGATCTCTGAAGCTTGACAGCACTCAGCTTGCTTCAGTTTCCATGGTTTTGCTTCTAGTGTTTGCTTCTGAAGATTCACTTCACTTCTCTGTACCTGCAAAACACTTAAACCATATAGAACTTGCAGTTCTTGTTAGTGAATGTGTGGGAGCCTTTACCCAGCAACTGATAGATTTAATCAAATCATTTATCATTTATCTTCTCCCCCTTTTTGTCATAACATCGAAAAGAATATTTCAAAAGATTCAGATGCATAATACGACAAATAGAAAACATTTACTGGAATGTAAAACACAAAGAAACTTTTCATTGATAATCAAAAGATATTACAAAAAGTTCCTATGTTTAACAAGATGAGAAACATTCCTAGCAAATACAAGGTAGAATTTCCAAAGAGGAAATCACTACAAAAATTACAAACAGAACCCTAGCTAGACACGCTCTGTGTCAACCCATCAAGAATCCCGGAGGACTTCTTGTCTTCCAGACTGAAACCTCCACTGTAGGAGAGATCCCAGAACCAAGGAGGAAGTGAGGGACAGTTCACAGACAGAGAGCTAATGTGCAAACGGGGCTTTCCCTCAACATAGAAGTCAAGAATATCATTCTTAACCTCCTCCCATAACTCAAGAAAGTCTTCTGTCTTTGGATGAAAGTTGATAACAACATCAAAGAAGGATCTGACTTGAGAGGTATTAGAAGAGCCATCCCGAGATCACAGAGATCTGTCGCCTTTGAGTCATGGAGCTTCAACAGGCTTAGGGTGAACGCTAGGTTTTGAGAGAAGAAATGAAAAACGAGAGAGAGAGAGAGAGAAAGAAAAAAAATTTAAGAGAAAAACAAAGAGATAGGAAACCAAAAACCATTTTGAAGAATATTTAAAAAGAAATAAAATGAAACGAATGATGACTAGCATTTAATGTTACGTGACGTGAGGAGAGATAATAAAGACAAATGAGGTGACTGGCACAGTTACCTATGGTCGGCGTCCCTTCAACTGCACGCGCGCTTATCCATGAATAGTAACGACAGGTTTACCATCCCGAGATAAAACGTAACAGCTGTTTTGCTTTAAAAGAGGTTCTGAATCAACTTAGACAATGAAACGTTAGTAATAACCGAGTCATAATTTCTAAAAGAATTCAATCAGAACTTCTGATTAAAAGAAAATGTTCCACATTCATTTCAGAAGATACTCATACATGAGAACTTCTCATCTTCTCATTCTGGGCATAAATCCATACTGATGTTCTTCAGAATGAACTTAAACCTATCTTCAGCCAGGGGTTTTGTAAAGATATCAGCCCATTGATGGTCTGTATCAACAAAGTTTAAAGATATAACACCCTTCTGAACATAGTCCCTTATGAAATGATGTTTTATCTCAATATGTTTAGCTTTTGAATGAAGAATAGGGTTCTTAGATAAACATATAGCAGAAGTATTATCACAGAATATAGGAATGTTACTCTCAAATATCTGATAATCTTCCAACTGACTCTTCATCCAGAGCATCTGTGTACTACAACCAGCAGCTGCGACATATTCTGCTTCTGTTGTTGATAGAGCAATGGTTGCTTGCTTCTTGCTGTACCAGGAGATTAAGTGGCTTCCAAGAAATTGGCAACTTCCTGAAGTACTTTTTCTTTCAATTCTGTCTCCAGCATAATCAGCATCGCAGAATCCTACTAAGTTGTATTCTTTAGATTTTCTGTAAACTAAGCCAACATTAGTAGTACCTTTCAGATACCTTAGAATTCTCTTAACAGCAGTTAAATGAGATTCTCTAGGATCTGATTGGAATCGAGCACACAAACACACACTGAACAGAATGTCAGGTCTAGAAGCAGTCAAATATAGAAGAGATCCAATCATACCTCTGTATAACTTCTGATCTACCTTCTTACTTACCTCATCCTTACCTAGGATGCATGTTGGATGCATAGGAGTTTTGGCTTCTTTGCAGTCCAGAAGATTAAACTTCTTCAGAAGTTCCTTCACATACTTGGTTTGGTGAACATATGTTCCTTCTGATGTTTGATTTATTTGTATTCCAAGGAAATACTTGAGTTCTCCCATCATGCTCATTTCAAACTCAGCCTGCATAGACTTAGCAAACTCCTTTCCAAGTGTAGCATTAGATGTTCCAAAAATAATATCATCCACATATATTTGACAAATTAAAATATCCTTTTCAAAGGTTTTACAAAAGAGAGTAGTGTCCACTTTTCCTCTAGTGAAACCATTATCCAGAAGGAAAGAACTTAAGCGTTCATACCAAGCTCTGGGAGCCTGTTTCAATCCATATAATGATTTCTTAAGTTTAAAAACATGATTAGGAGACATAGAGTCTTCAAAACCAGGAGGTTGATGGACATAAACTTCTTCATCTATATAACCATTTAAGAAGGCACTCTTAACATCCATCTGATAGAGAGTGATGTTATGTTGAGTGGCAAAAGAAATTAGTAGACGAATAGATTCTAACCTGGCCACTGGTGCAAAGGTTTCTGTGTAGTCAATCCCTTCTTGCTGACTATAACCCTGAGCCACCAGTCTGGCTTTGTTCCTTACCACTTCGCCTTTCTCACTGAGCTTGTTTCTGAAGACCCATTTTGTGCCAATTATATTAAATCCATCTGGTCTAGGAACAAGATCCCAAACATCATTCCTTGTAAACTGATTTAGTTCTTCTTGCATAGCAATTATCCAGTCTGGATCTTCTAGAGCATGATCAACAGAAGTTGGCTCGATCAAAGATACAAGACCTAATTGACAGTCTGCATTGTTTCTAAGGAATGCTCTTGTTCTGATTGGATCATCCTTCTTTCCAAGAATGACATCTTCTGAATGACCAGAGATGAGTCTGGATGATCTTCTGACAGATGGTTCTTCAGATATGCTTAGATCCTCCAGAGAAGCTGATACTTGGTCTTCAGATTCTTTGCTTCTGAGAAGCTCTGCTTCTGATGCGTTGCTTCTTGGCTCAACAACTTCTGATATGTCAATATCATAACCTGCAAAATTATCAACCTGCTTTGGTTTTTCAGAACCAAGCTTATCATCAAACCTGATATTGATTGATTCTTCTACAACCAATGTTTCAGTATTGTATACTCTGTAGCCTTTTGAACGTTCAGAATATCCAAGAAGGAAACATTTTTGTGCTTTGGAATCAAACTTACCAAGATGATCTTTAGTGTTCAGAATAAAACATACACATCCAAAAGGATGGAAATATGAAATGTTGGGCTTTCTATTCTTCCACAATTCATAGGGAGTCTTATTTAGAATAGGTCTGATAGAGATTCTATTCTGAATATAACATGCAGTGTTTATTGCTTCTGCCCAGAAATGCTTAGCCATATTGGTTTCATTGATCATGGTTCTGGCCATTTCTTGCAGAGTCCTATTCTTTCGTTCTACAACCCCATTTTGCTATGGAGTTCTAGGACAAGAGAAATCATGGGCAATACCATTTTCTTTGAAGAACTCTTCAAAGGATCTGTTCTCAAATTCACCACCATGATCACTTCTGACCTTTATGATTTTACACTCTTTTTCAGATTGAATCTGAATGCAGAAATCAAAGAACACTGAATGAGTCTCATCCTTGTGTTTCAAGAATTTTACCCAAGTCCAGCGACTATAATCATCTACGATGACTAATCCATATTTCTTTCCTCTGACAGATGCTGTTTTGACTGGTCCAAACAGATCAATGTGCAAGAGTTCTAAAGGCCTTGAGGTAGAAACAACATTCTTAGACTTGAATGCAGGTTTGGAGAACTTGCCCTTCTGACATGCTTCACAAAGAGCATCTGATTGGAATTTCAGATTAGGGAGTCCTCTGACCAGATTCAGTTTGTTAATCTGAGAAATCTTTCTCAAACTAGCATGACCTAATCTCCTGTGCCAGACCCACTGCTCTTCAGAAACAGACATAAGACAAGTCACCTTCTGACTCATAAGATCTTGCAGATCTGTCTTATAAATGTTGTTCTTCCTCTTGCCTGTAAATAGGATTGAGCCATCCTTCTGATTTACAGCCTTGCAAGACTCTTGATTAAAGATTATATCATAACCATTGTCACTCAATTGACTGATAGATAAGAGGTTATGTGTTAATCCTTCTACAAGAAGTACATTAGAGATGGAAGGAGAGTTACCAGACTTTATAGTTCCAGAGCCAATTATCTTGCCCTTCTGATCTCCTCCGAACTTGACTTCTCCTCCAGACTTAAGCACCAGGTCTTGGAACATAGACCTTCTTCCTGTCATGTGTCGCGAGCATCCAGAGTCCAGGTACCATGACATGTTGTGCTTTGTCCTTCTTGCAGCCAAGGATATCTCTTCAGAATCTGATTCTGATGTAGATTCTGATCCATCATCTTCTGTCGCCATCAGCGCACAGTTGGCCTGTTCATCTTCTGAATCATCTTCTGACTCATCCCAGGTTGCCATAAGACCTTTCTTCTTATGAAACTTCTTCTTGGGACTTTCCTTCTGAAGATTTGGACATTCATTCTTGTAGTGTCCAGGCTCATTGCATTCATAGCACATGACCTTCTTCTTGTCAAATCTTCTTTCATCAGAAGATTCTCCACGTTCAAATTTCCTTGAACTTCTGAAGCCTCTGAACTTCCTTTGCTTGGTCTTCCAGAGTTGATTTAGCCTTCTGGAAATCATGGACAGTTCATCTTCTTCTTCAGATTCTGATTCTTCAGGATCTTCTTCTTTGGCCTGAAAAGCGTTAGTGCATTTCTTGATATTAGATTTTAATGCAATAGACTTACCTTTCTTTTGAGGTTCATTTGCATCCAGCTCAATCTCATGGCTTCTCAAGGCACTGATAAGCTCTTCCAGAGAAACTTCATTCAGATTCTTCGCAATCTTGAATGCAGTCACCATAGGACCCCATCTTCTGGGTAAGCTTCTGATGATCTTCTTTACATGATCAGCCTTGGTGTATCCTTTGTCAAGAACTCTCAATCCAGCAGTCAGAGTTTGAAATCTCGAAAACATCTTTTCAATGTCTTCATCATCCTCCATCTTGAAGGCTTCATACTTCTGGATTAAGGCTAGAGCTTTAGTCTCCTTGACTTGAGCATTTCCCTCATGAGTCATTTTCAAGGACTCATATATATCATAGGCCGTTTCCCTGTTAGATATCTTCTCATACTCAGCATGAGAGATAGCATTCAGCAAAACAGTTCTGCATTTATGATGATTCCTGAAAAGCTTCTTTTGATCATCATTCATTTCTTGCCTTGACAGCTTCACGCCACTGGCATTTACTGGATGTTTGTAACCATCCATTAGAAGATCCCATAGATCACCATCTAGACCCAGAAAGTAACTTTCCAGTTTATCTTTCCAGTATTCAAAGTTTTCACCATCAAATACCGGCGGTCTAGTATAACCATTGTTACCGTTGTATTGCTCAGCAGAGCCAGATGTAGATGCAGGTGTAGGTGTAGACTTTTCACTTTCATCAACCATCTTTTAAATGAAGCGTTTTTCTCTTCCTGAATCTTTTCTAAACACGGTTAAGTGCTTGCACCTTAGAACCGGCGCTCTGATGCCAATTGAAGGATAGAAAAACACTTAGAAAGGGGGGGATTGAATAAGTGTGACTTTAAATCTTGGACGATAAAAATAAATTGCACAATTATTTTTATCCTGGTTCGCTGTTAACGAAGCTACTCCAGTCCACCCCCGCAGAGATGACTACTACAATTGGTATGAGATGGGCGATAAAAATAACTGATTTGAACATGTTTCCTCAATTGTAAGAAGAGATTGATGCTTTCTTCTTGGAAGATTCGTCTTCTAAAGAGAGACCTTGGAACTGCGTTCCTTCCACATCATCAGCACTTATGAAAGAGAAATTGGATAAATGGCTCACCATCAAGGCTTGCTCTCCACTTATTGTTACCAATTTTCCATTTGTTACAAATTTTAACTTTTGGTGGAGCGTAGAAGTTACTGCCCCTGCTTCATGGATCCATGGTCGTCCTAACAGACAGCTATAAGCGGCTTGAATGTCCATGACCTGGAAAGTGATTTGAAATGTATGTGGACCAATTGTCATGGGAAGGTTGACTTCGCCGATAACAGATTTTCGCGATCCATCAAATGCTTTGACTACTACACCACTGAACTTCATAGGCATTCCTTGGTAAGACAAGCGAGCAAGAGTCGTCTTTGGCATCACATTCAAGGAAGATCCAGTGTCTACCAACACATTGGACAAAGAGTCTGACTGACAGTTCATAGAAATGTGCAGAGCAAGATTGTGATTTTTACCCTCCTCGGGGAGTTCTTCATCACAGAAGCTTAAATTGTTACAAGCTGTTATGTTGGCTATTATCCCATCAAAGTGATCAACAGTCACATCATGATCTACAAAAGCCTGATCCAAGACTCTCATCAGGGCTTCCCTGTGTGCTTCAGAATTCAACAGCAATGAAAGTATTGAGATTTTCGAAGGAGCCTGCATAAGCTGATCCACAATCTTGTATTCACTTCTTTTGATAAGTTTCAAAATTTCATCAAAGTCAGGATTGACATTGGTTCCACTGGACTGACCAACATCAGTGTTTGTATTACTAACAGGAGTTTCCACAGGGTTCCCTACTGGTGTATTCACAGGATTTTGCCCGGATGCAGGAGCAACAGGCTGTTTCGGAGGTAGCGGAGTATACACACGTCCACTTCTTGTTACACGACTTACATCAGCAATGTTTTCAACAGATGAGAGAGTAGGCAAAGGAACTTCTTGTCCATCTTTTATCATTGTAGCATTGTAGTTGTATGGCACTGCCTTGTCAGAGTTATAAGGAACAGGTCCAGGTAGACAAATGATCAAAGGAGCAATAGGAACCTTCGGCTTGTTGTAAGTAACTTCCATGCGCTCAGGCATGTTGAAATGAGGAACGATGATGTTAACTGTAGGCATTTCCGAGTTGATATCTGAGACTAAAAGCTCATGCGGATAACATCCTATCATGTTAACTTCATTTTCATCCCTATTTCTGTAGATCTCAATAGTACCATTATCCAACAGTACTTGGAGATCTCTTCTCACAATCGAACACCCGTGAGGATCCACACAACATATTCTACAGGAACCATATTGATGCTGGCGAAAACTCGGCCCTCGACAGAGAGTGGCGTGCATTTGTACCAAATCGGCTCTTGAGTAATTGATATTATAGACTCGGTATTGGCCAGGACATCCATACACCATGTTTACAACATGCCCTCCATGATTGGGCAGCGGATTTGCTTGCACATTAGGATTCAAATTTCTGAAAGAGAGGAGATTAGATCTAACCAACCTCTGAACTTCATATTTCAAAGCTATGCAATGCTCAAGATCATGGCCAGGTGCTCCTTGATGATAAGGGCATGAGACCTCAGCTTTGTACCACCATGGGAGTTTCTCAGGTACGGGTGGTGGCGCTTTAGTTTGAACAAGACCTCTTTCAATCAAAGCAGGGTACAATTCCGTGTAGGTCATTGGAATCGGATCGAACTGTGGAGTTCTTTGCACACGATTCTGATTATTGTTAAACTGCTGAACCTGTGGTCGAGGCTGTTGTTGAAATTGCGGGGTAAATCCCGGATTCGGTGCGGTATTAACGACTGGTGCGATAGCAGCTACCTGTCGTTGACGATTGACGTTTCCTCTTGGCCTCCCTTGGGATACCATGTCAACACTTTGTTCTTTCTTCTTTGGGAAACCACTTCCAAACTTTTTGGTTCCACTCGAAGATCCACCTTCTTTAGTCAGACGTCCAGTTCGGACTCCTTCTTCTAGACGCATCCCCATGTTTACCATTTCGGTGAAATCACTTGGAGCACTAGCAATCATGCGTTCATAATAAAACGGACTGAGAGTATTCAAGAAGATCTTTGTCATCTCTTTCTCTTTTAACGGTGGATTAATCTGAGCAGCAGTTTCTCTCCATCGTTGGGCGTACTCTTTGAAAGCTTCATGGTCTTTCTGAGCCATGGATCGGAGCTGATCTCTGTCTGGAGCCATATCCGAGTTATACTTGTATTGTCGGACAAAGGCCTCACCTAGGTCATTGAATGTTCGAATATTAGTGCTATCCAAGCCTGTGTACCACTTCAGCGCGGCACCAGTCAAACTGTCTTGAAAGTAATGGATAAGCAGCTGATGATTATCTGCATAAGTAGACATCTTTCTGGCATACATCACAAGATGGCTTTGTGGACAAGAACTACCTTTGTACTTCTCAAAGTCTGGGACCTTGAACTTAGCCGGTATTTGTACAATGGGAACCAAACATAGCTCCTGGGCATTCTTTCCAAACAAATCTTTTCCACGGATAGCTTTAACTTCCAGCTGCATCTTGTTAAACTGCTCTTGGAGATCTCCTACAAGGCTTCACTGATTTGTGCTATCACCCTGATCATGATAAATCTCATTGTCTCCGTAAGGAACAGTGTGAACCGTAGGGGTCGGAACAGTCATAGTGGGTTGAGAAAGTGCCATAGTGATTTGGGAAAAAGTTACCCCTGAATGTGGAATAAACGCCGAACCCTGTGCAGCAGGTGCTTCAGCTGTGGATGTTTGAACCCCGGAAAAATTATGGCGAAATCCTGTACCAAAACTGAAAGGCGGGCCCCAACCTTCTGGCATGGAGAAAGATGGAATACCGAACGCAACTGTAGAAACTGGAGTAGTGACTTCAGATGTTACTGTTGCTTGGCTGTTGGGTGGCGGCGGCTGATTCTGTGCGGCCATTAAGGAGTCAACCAGAGTAGTGAGACTTTCCAACTTTTCCTGAAGGGTGGTCACTGTACCACGGAGCTCAATATTCTCTTGTTCAGAGTGTTCCATTACTCTTCTTCTGCTTGAACGAGTATTATATCTGTGATCTGATTGCGAGCGCGGTCGAGAAACTTTGAGACGCGACAGCTTGACGATCTAATGGAGAAAGATCCAAAAGATGAGACTCTATAGACTCGATATGCAGAATGATGTATGCAAAGAGAAATTTATGATTTTTCCAAACATTTTAAAGATTATTTCCTTGCAAACATTTGAACACAAACAATTCTTTTATTCATTTTTTTTTATTATTTTTTATTGCAATAATGGGAAATGTTACAACATTGGAGCGTAGCTCCTTACAAAAGCAAATGATAAATAAAAAAGCTAAACAAATCCTAAACATCTTCATCAGACGAAGAACCAAATGCATTGTGCAGCTTGAGCTTCATGATTTCTTTCCCATAGTGAGCTTTCAATTCGGCCTTTTCAGCTCTCAGCTTGTCAACAACATTCTTCCAATCATCAGGAGTCGGAGCGTTGCTTGTCGAGCCTTCCAGATTTTTCTTGCTTTCTTTGATGTACCTCTTGATTGCAGCGTCTTTCTGGCGAATCTTCTCATCTTTACTCATGAGCCATCCATCTTGATAATAGAGAGTTTCTTCGTGATCTTTCACTCTTTTTTTCAACTTTCTATTTTCCACCTCAGTGCTACGAAACTTTTCTTCCCAAGCATCTTTTCCTATCCTCATCTTGGCTAAAGTGTCTTGGTATTCCTCCATAGTGGGAATGTTGGGTCGTTGAGACACTGCAGGAAACATGGGTTTTTCATAAGTATAAGGCATTTGGAACTCTTTTGCTCTTTTCTTTACCCAGCAGGTGTAGGCGTCCATGGCAATGCAATTTCTTTCCTCACCTTTTTCTTTCCATCGGACGTCGTACCAAGCTTTCATCATTCTTGCTTTCAACTTTTTAGGATTATCCCCTTCTCGGTAAAAGTATCCTTCCACTGAGGGACCAGCAGGTTTAACTGAATTTGCATACCCGAGTTGTCGTCGGGCTAGGACCGGATTGTAGTTAATTCCTCCTTGTGTACCAATGAGGGGTACATTGGCGAACTCTCCACAAATATCAATGGTTTCTGTACCATAGCGAGCCAAGGTATACCAATGAATATCATTATTAGTAAGAGACATAAGTCTTCGAGGCCAACGCAAACCTTCTCGGTTTTCCGTGAAAATAGGAGACTCAGGTAAGTGTGAAACAATCCATTTGAACAACAAAGGTGCACAACATACAATGATTCCACCGCCTTGGCGATTCCTATGATGGACAGAGAAATACATGTCACCAAGTAAAGTCGGAACCGGATTTCCAATCAGAAAGATCCTTATGGCATTGATATCAACAAAGTTATCGACATTGGGAAACAGAACCAACCCATAGATGAGCAAGGCTAGTATAGCTTCAAAAGCTATCATGCTACCAGTTTCGATGAAATCAAAGGCTTTCTTTATCAGGAAGTGTGAGGTTAAACCCGGGAGGTTTCCTTTGGTAGTCCAATTACTCTCTACTTCAGACTTTTTCAAATGGGTACTTGCTGCAATGACGTGTGACTTAGGAATGGCTTCCAAACCATTGAAGGGTATTTTGTCAGACACAGGAATACCTAAAAGATTGGCATATTCTTCCAAGGTCGGTACCAACTGGTAGTCTGGAAAGGTAAAACACCGGTAAACGGGATCATAGAACTGAACCAGAGTTTTGAGAAGTCCTTCATCAACATGAGTGTTCAGGATAGGCAAAAGCTTTCCATAACTTTTCCTAAAATTAGAAGGATCTTGTACAGAAGATGCTAGCTCTATCAGTCTTTCTACATCAGGCGCTTTGAAACCGTACTTTTTGGTATACCTTTTTTCCATAACTTAATCCTATAATGTTTGCAAAGAAAATTCTCTAAAAATTTTTTTGGAAAAATCATGTTTTTTTTTTTTTTATGGAAAAAGATGGGTTTTTTTATGAATGTATGAATGCATGGATGCGTGGATGCCACATATTCAAACATGGTGAAACAAACATGGTAACGCAAACAGGGTAACGTGAACATGGTAACGCATACATGGTAACACAAACATGGTAACACAAACATGGTAACGCATAGGTTCAAAGGTCCAAAGTCACGAGCATGAGGTCAGAGAACCAAAAATGGGATAGATCTAGTTAATCACCTGTACAACATGTTCTACTGATACGTCAGAGTCTACATTTTTCTTTCGGATATTACCGGCCTTCCACAATTAAACTCATGAGCCAGTAATATTCTCAAGAAAAACTCGTCTGAGTGTGGTTCTCCGCATGACAACTAATCCAAGTCTTCACCTGAATAGTTTCTGCACCACAACCTAATAAGGCCAGGATGGGTTGGGGTTCTACGGTCTCTCAGCTTCTACAGTTCAATGAAAGTAATAATGTCTTCGCTACGAAACATGCTAAACATATATTACCAACAAGGAACCTCCACTGAGCGGAAGGATTCTCACGTGCGCCTGCACATGACTATACCCTCCACCTAATTTCTTATGTGTACTTAATCCGGGTTAGGATTTGTCCATAATGTATCACTTGTAACAGAACCACACAAGTAACAGAACAAGAACCACACATATAACAAAAAATGAAATGAAAAATAAAGAAAATAGAAATAACCCTTCCTTTGGAAACAATAAAAAGATGGTCCCCAGTGAAGTCGCCATTTTTCTGTCGCGGGCGAAAAACCGTTTTGTTCCTCTTTTTTGTGGGATGAGACACCTGATGCCTTCTTTGGGCTCGAGTGCTCATAAAAAATGATTTTTTCTTTGTTTCGACCAAACTTTTTATTATTTCCAAAGGAGGAAAAGGAAAAAAGCTGCAATAACCTAAAAGTGGGGGGAGATCTTGGGTAAGAGGGTTGGTTATACGAAGGGAAGGTATTAGCACCCAACGTATCTATAGTACTCTATAGGTTTCTTTGCTTTGTTTTTCATTCCATGTTGTTGAGAGGTTCTGTTGTGAAATAGGTGGGACCTAAGGTGTTTGTTTGATTATGCTCGCAAAGATCATCGCGATCCTCTGCATACATATCCCCTAGAGGGAATCAGAGCATCTGTAGCTCGGGTCTACGGGTGCTAAGGTTTGAATGGTTTTTTTTGTGTTTTGTTTTGCTCGCCAAGGATCGACCTTGTGCCTACGTATTCTCAAAGGGATGTTGAGAAAGTCAGAGCAATCGTAGTTCCCACTTATGCTAGTGGAAGCAAAGGAAAATAGACAAATGTCGTCTAAATGCTAGATGTATCTAATCTATATCATCACATACATCTGTTTGTTTTTGTTTGAAAATCTTTTCATTATAAGCCCGGGGCCATGCCACTTAGGGTGCTTAGAATGATAAAGATGTTTTTGTTTAACCAGCCTTGTGGCAAAAGTTTCAATGAAGTCAGCCTTGTGACAAAAACTTTGATTAATCAGCCAGCCTTGTGGCAAAAGTTTCAATGAAGTCAGCCTTGTGACAAAAACTTTGATTAATCATCCAGTACGGTGGTAAAACAGTTTGATTGATTAGCCAGCCTTGTGGCAAAAAAGAAGTTTGATTGATTGATTGTTTGTGATGATATATAAGAGATACTCCTAGCATAGAGATGAAAAATGTCTAATCTCCTAGGGTATTTGGTTTTGGATATTGGGGGATGCTTATAAGAAGCCCGTGGGTCCTTGTACGAAGCCCAAGAGGAGGCTATCCGAGGGTCCTTGCATTGTAAGCCCAAGAGGAGGCTATGTTCATGCATCTTTCATGCATCTTTCAAGATTTAGAAACATGTTCATGCATCTTTAGCTGACTACTACAATTGGTATGAGATGGGTTTAACGTTTATTAGGGTTTAAGGTTTATTAGGGTTTATAAGGGTTTGAGGTTTATTAAGGTTTAGGTTTTATTAGGGTGTGTCATACCCCAAAATTTGCCCATATTATTTCTCTTGTGCAAGTTCAAATCAACATACAAAATTCTAAGACCACATTTAATTGAACTAAAATTGAGGGTTAAGGGATGGCACAGGTCGGCTAAAATTTGAAGAATACATAAGTGCTAATTCAAAAAATTTAGAGATTTTTTTCACTAATGGGCCTATCATGTGAAATCTAAAATAACCATGATCTCATGAAGCCCATAACCCATCCTTACCTACTTTTTTGATTTTTTTGATTTTTGTATTTATTCATTTAAATACTAAAAAATCAAATAAATCATAAGTTGGCAATTAAAGGTCATATATTTGATTTTCAATCAATTCAAATCAATATCATGAATAATCTGAAACGTGGAAAAGGTGTGAAAAATAGAGTTGGACCAATTTGGCAAAATCTCATAACCAATTTCAAGCAAGTTTTAATAAAATCTCAATCAATTGATTCTTCCCCAATTTCAGTAACCTAGTCCATCTCATATATAACAAAGGGTGATCAGATGCAAAAAAAAAAAGAGGATTGGCAGACGTTATAAAACCGCAGCCGAACTCACGCAGAAGAAAAAAAATTCGATCATTGTTCCTAAAGTTGCAGCTTGATTCAGGAGGTTTTAAAGATCCAAACGCCTCCCTGGGGCATCACTGAACATTCCCCAACCTATTTCGAACGTGAAAGCATCAAGAACACAGCTATATTATTCACGGTTTGTATCCAAAATTTTCAGAATCAAATCTATACATACATGCGTTTTTAATACGATTTGAGCATATATTCATTGTTAGAATGATATTGTGATGCTTTCGGGGCATTTTAACTTGATCATCGTTGCATATTCGAGAAGTCACCATGGTTAGGGTTTCGGCCATACGATTTGGGGGCGGTGGTTGGAGGCAAAATCGTCCAAGATCAATGACATTGTTGGATTTGTTGGACGATTTCCATGCGATCCATGCCGTTAATTTTTATTTACCGTCTATTTTTGTTAAGCTTTGATTCGCAGGACAATGGCTATGGAGCCCAAACCGTGGCCGCATCCCTGCGTCTTCGCGAGGAAGAAGAACAGTGAAGGCGCCAAGTTTTCTTAATTTTATGACTTTAGTTTTATATATTAATCAGCGGCGGTAAAAATCAAACAAGGTGTGCATTTGGCCGAGTTGGTAAAGGCAGCTATTGAGGCCAATGGCGTGGGTTCGAAACCCTGCGTCAACATATATTTTTTATGAAATAACATGCTTTCAGGTTTCGTGCGCACCACGCATATAGGTGTACGATGTACCCTCATTCTCCAGCCAATGGATCTCCACTAAAGACAGATCCTAAGGACCAAATCGAGTGCCACACCATAGATCTGCATAGGCCTTACCACACTCAATCAAACGCTAAGTTCTCTCAATTTCTATTTTAATTACATAATTTATTTTCCTTTTTTATTTTGGTCATTTATTTTAAAACTCTTTAGAAAAATCTTTCTTTTTTTTAACACTTGATTTCTTTTTTTTCTAAAAAAACATAATAAATAATAAAAATATATTTATTTGTTTTAATTATATTTTAATTGTTTTTTTAGTGAATTTAAATTGTTTAAATTAACTGGTTGACTATTAGTTTTATTCAATACACGCTAGGGTTAGATATTTTGATCGAAACTTTATTTTCGCCGATTTAATTAATTAGGTTGAAAAACCAATAATTAATTAAATTGATTTTATTCTATTAACTAGGGTTAACTTATACCCTCATCAGGGTTTGCGAAGATCATGCCTACACTAAATATTTTATTTTCTGTGCCTTTTCAGGGTCGCTTTTCAAATACGTTTCGATTACGCACCGCCCTTTCACCAAAGCTAAGTATTCGATTCTATTGTTTGAAAAGTTTATTTGGTTTCCTTTTAAAAATTAGGGTCGCTTTGCCTTCATCCTTCTTTTTGCCTTTGCCTTTTTAGGGTTAACCCTGAGATCTCTCCCGACTACTAACCCTATCAGATCAAATGCGAAGCTAAGTTCTTATTCATATTTAATTTCTCTTTGACATTTTTTATTAAGTTAGGGTTAACTTTAATTCTCACTGAATTAGCCATACACTCACCCTCTTCTGTTTATTCTTCCTTTTCAATTTTCAGGGTTTGATGACCGCCGAAGCTACGAGTTTGGTAACCCTAAAACCCTAACCTTTATATTTTTTCTTTGTTTATTATTACTTATGTCAAACCCTATTAAGGGATCCGCTGGTTACAATTTCCCTCCCCCATATTTGTTAATTATTTCTGTTAAACTGCGTGGTTAGTAATTCTAGGGAGTGCAACCTCGAATCGAACATAGAATCACTAATTTTATAAGATAATATACTTGAATGTAATCACGTGATTGGTGCACACACGCACGCTTTTGGGTAAACCTCTCTGTTGCCTGTTGCCTGTTGCCTTGTTGCCTGTTGCCTTGTTGCCTGTTGCCTTGTTGCCTTGTGTATTTTTCGCATAATAGCCATGTCCCTCGAATACGAGGATACCTCAGCCATGTTGCCTCGATAAACAAAGGTCATGTGACCCTAATGATGCTGCATTCGATACACTAACATGACCTCGACCCTCGAAAGTTGCCTACGGAAAAGGCTGAGGTATCTTCTCGTTGCCTGCGAAAGGCTATTCTGATCCTTCCCTCTAGACTACCTGCCTCTCTATGGCATGGGTCAGTCTTAGGGCGAATAATAACGCGATGACCCTTCAACCTCCAAACGAAAGGCTTCCTGCCCTCTTATGGCAAGGATAGACCCTTTCATTCTGAAAGGCTAAAAAGAGACCTATCATCTGAGTTTAAGGTAATTGCCCCTAATTGCCTTGCCATGCTCTATTTTCTATATTCTTTCTCAAAATTCTTCAAAAACTGGCTACGCTCATTTTACGAGCTAAAGTCCATTTTTTCCTCTTTCATCTACATTTTCTGAAAACGAGCAAGCAAAGCAATTAAGAGCCCATGGAAAACCATGGATGCAAAGGGTGCCTTACACCTTCCCTTTGCATA
The DNA here is from genome assembly GCF_029867415.1 of Vicia villosa. Lineage (NCBI taxonomy): Eukaryota > Viridiplantae > Streptophyta > Magnoliopsida > Fabales > Fabaceae > Vicia > Vicia villosa. The sequence continues at coordinate 45,533 of NC_081180.1, read as the reverse complement.
AATTACCCCCCGAACTTAGATTTCTTTAAAAAGGTTTTTTTCTGTTTCTTTTTGCCTTTCCGAATTTGTTTGGATAAAATAAAAGTCGGTGGCGACTCTTGCTTACCGCGACATTTCGATCGATAAAAAGTCAGTTCACCGTATTACAGAACTGGCGACTCTGCTGGGGACAAATTTCGATAAAAGAGGGGTTACCTTAAAAGTTTAGGATTCACTTATTTGTATTCTATTGTTTGCTTTGCTTGCTTTATTTTTCAGGGTTGTTTTGGGAATTTATTGAAGGACGAATCCTACACCCGGATTCAAGTACATCTAAGATAGGAAGTGGCATAGTCATGGCGACCTCCTTCATGTATGTGGAGGATTGGTCAATATGAGAGTTCACGCTTAAGTTAGGCCTCCATGGGTGTTTGCATGCTTCTCTTGTATGAGGGAGGTTCGTGCGGATGTCCGTGGGTGAGTCGGAGCTTAAGGACCTTTAGTTACCTTTAACCCATCTTGACTTTTAGGAACGTAGTGGGGGGACTACTCTTGATGTATGTTGAGAGCATAGTCACTACCCGATACTACAACTCAAATAGGTTCTTTCTCAAAGTATCATTGCATGGTATGTATGTATCATGTTCGAGGGTGCTTTAGGAGGGCTGACAATTCTGGGTCACTTGGTAGAACCCGTTGCTGATATCATCCTTATCCTTAGAAATACCTTTGGGGAAGGGTATCTCACATGATCTAAACTCCATGCAAGCCGAGCCTAAGGAAATTGTGTGACTTGTGTGACTTATGTGACTTGTGCGACTTGCTTGTGTTTGCTACTAACCTTCTTTTCCTCGCAGGTTTTGTTGAAAGGACTTGTTTGTCCTCACTATCTCACACTATGTCTAATGAACTGCATTCGCATAACATCATGACATCATGACATCATAAGCATAACATGATTAACTAACCCTTTCAAGGATCTTAGGAATTTAGGGCGCGCAATCTCAGGTACTCTTATCAAGGGTTGAATTCCTATCAAAGGGCAAGAGGATTTATTTTCCTCTAGCCATGTACCTTCAAATTCGGAAGTTCCCGAATCAGAGGCTATGACCCACTGGATATGGTGAGCTTGATTCCCCTAAAAGAACATCCAGAAATCAGAGTTCTTCAAACGAAGAAGCGACCAAATCATTTTTGACGTTGCTAACTAAATTTCCAGAGATCCTTGAAAATATTGCATCTGCATTCATAACATTGCATCACAGGATCCCACCACAGGCTTCTTACCTCCTCGCTGTTTATTTCAGCATCATGAATCTCGAGCAATCAGTCAAAGACCTTCAAGCTCAGAATGCCCAATTTCAAGATCTGATCCTGAACTTATCCAAGGGGCAAGACGAGCTGAAAATCCTTATGACTAAGAAGGAGAAAAAGACCAAGAAGCCTAAAGGAGTGATCAACCTGGGAAGAAGATTCAAGGGTCGTCCCAAGAAGGCTGCAGAAACAGTTCCTAAAGATGAGGAAGAGGAAGAGGAAGGAGATGATCTTAGTGACAAAGACAATCAGGGAAGCCATGTAGGTTCTGATGGCCAGGAAGAAGAAGAAGAAGATGAGTATCCTCAAGATGAGGATTATGCTGATGAGAAGTATAGACTACTAGAAGAGCGCCTGAGAAGCGTGGAAATTCAGAAGGTACCTGGGCTGGATTTTGAAGAACTAGGACTCGTTCCTGGGGTAGTTATTCCTCCGAAATTCAAAACTCCCGCCTTTGCTAAGTATGATGGAGTCTCTTGTCCCAAGATGCACTTGAGGTCTTATGTAAGAAAAATTCAGCCCCACACTGCTGATAAGAGGCTCTGGATCCATTTTTTCCAAGAGAGTTTATCTGGAACTCAACTCGAATGGTACTATCAACTGGAAAATACCAACATCCGTACTTGGGAAGATTTGGTTGTTGCTTTCTACCAGCAATACCAATACAATGCTGACCTCGCACCAACTCGCATACAACTACAAAGCATGTCTATGGGACCCGAGGATAGTTTCAAAGAGTATGCTCAAAAATGGAGAGATCTAGCTGGAAGAGTCAAACCCTCCTTGACTGACAGAGAATTGGTTGATATGTTCATGAATACACTGACTGGTCCTTTCTACAGCCATTTACTTGGAAGCTCCTCGTCTGGTTTCACCGATCTCATACTGACTGGAGAACGTGTTGAAAGTGGTATCCGAAGCGGAAAAATTCAGGTGGCTACTTCTTCTGGTACTGTGAAAAAGCCATACAATCAGAAGAATGAATCCAACACTGTTGGGGCAGTCCTGGTCTCTAGCCAGGCTCCAACACAACAACAACAAAAAGATCAACGCAAGCAACAAGGTGGCCAACGTACTTGGAAATCAAAACCCAAGAGGTCATTTACCCCACTACACATGCCATTTGCTCAAGCTTTGCAACACTTGCTCGATCGGAGTCTGATAACTCTACTGCCTCCATACTCAGCTCCTGCTAATCCCGTCCCTAGGTACAAGCATCATGCAAGATGTGCTTACCATTCAAATAGTCCTGGTCACGATACAGAAGAGTGTGGGCCATTGAAACATAAAATTCAAGACTTGATTGAAGAAGGGATCGTTGAATTTGGGCAACAAGAGAAGCCACACAAAGTCTAAAGGATGGCTATTTAGATCATTAATTTACTCGCATTCGCAATTTCTTTCTTGTTTGTTTAAACATTCGTTTTATGTCAGACTCTATTTATTTTATCATAATCATTAATGCATTGCATATGTTTGTCTTGATTTATTTCTCTTCCTATTTCTATATTAAACTTTGTTTTTACTTAGTTTTCTTTATGATATTTAACTCTCGCTAAAGCGGTAAGCCTTTTGAGGGAGGATGACGAAAACGATACCGCAACCTCATACAGTATGCTTTCGAACAGACTATGCTGACGATGTACATGCATTGTTTCAATTCCTAAACAGTGGAGATATAAGGATGTTAATCCATCGTCAACCCCTTTGAGCCTAAGAAGTAGAAGTTTTCTTTCTCATATAGATTAAAACCCTTAATCATAACCTGGGGCAGGGTAGTTACTCAGTTTCCTCAATTATACCAGGTGCTTTACATAAGTGACGGATTCCCGCGATTCTCAAGTCAGGCAGTCAATATCCATAAAAGAAAACTTTTAAGTCAAAACCTATGAAGGAGACTTATAAAAATTGAAACATCCCGCTGACTGTAATCTCAAAATAAACAGTTCAGGCAAAAGTTAGGGATAACAAAATCAAAGTCAAAAAGAGGTTGCTAAAAATCCTCGACAAAAGGAAATATTACAAAAAGAAAGAATTACAAAAAAAAAAAAGATGACTGCCTGTCCAAATAAACCTTCGGTGCTTCAACCATCATCAAATGTCAACGTTACGACTTCAAGACCTGCTGGAACTTGAAAGCAAAGTTGACTGAGCATAAGATCAAAGAACATCACGAAGATTGGGATGGGTACAAATAAACTTTGAGCCTTTATCCTTTGTTTCTTAAAACCGTGAACCAAGCCACGTTACAACCCTTGAAAGTCCTAACTGAAGCATGGTTAGTTCGAAAGCGTACTGTCACAAAAAGGGTATCCTGACTCCTTAAAGTTTACCAAAAATCCTGAGTTGATATCATGTTTTTACAAATATCACTTTCTTACATACCTTGTTTTACTAAAATTGTTTTTAAACTCCAAGACAGACATATGCATTGCATTTTAATGAGTGTCATTATAAAAAAATTTTGTCTACGTAATCTCAAATGTTGGGCATCAGGAAGAATCTGCATGGGGCATAATTACCGACTAAAAGTCATCCCAACATATAAATTTACAGAGACATCTCGTATGCATGACTCGATCAGCAAAAAACTTGTTTATACAAGGGGCATGACATATTATTATCCCATCTATTGGGGGAGATCTGGTAACAATTCATATAATCTCTCAGAGGCACTGAATAATCAGAGGTTAGTCCATCACTGGGGGCATGTCGCATCAGTCACAAATCTCAACAAATGCTATTTAGCCACTAGCGTCAGATGATGTCATTATCGGTCTCTTCCTTAAAGTTCTAATTCCAAATTCAGGTATCGAGCATACCAAGCTATTGATTCCAGGGGCATGTATACTCTCGCAAGTGTTTTTCAACAGCAAGTACTCAAAGACAAGGGGCAATGGAAAATTAAAAATCCCTGGGAACTTTCCCCACAGAGTAGTTTTCATAATATATCCCCACATAGCAGTTTAAGAAGTCATCTTCAAGCAATTTCTTCCCAACAGAGACTTGGTTCCCCAACAGAGTTCATACCTCCAATACCGTCGGTTCTCTGACACAATCTTCTGCTCTAGCATGGTTTGTTCCAGCTCGCTGTTTCCATTTAAGCTGAAGCTCAGAAATCTGGTCTCTCTTGTCCCCAGGATACGTCAAGATCAAATCACTTAAGTCAATCTCATCCCCAAGCGAAGATCAAAAATCCCCAGTTGGATATCATCGAACGAAAGACAGGAATTCTCTTGTCATTATCTCCAACAGCATACATGGATTTATTTTCTCAACCAGCAGTTGCTATACAAAAGTTATCAATATGCTTCGGCTATATAGTCCATCCCTGCATCATTAATAAATACATTTATAACATACATTATTCTCGTTTATTTCGAGAATCACAATACATGCATCATGACATTGCATAAAACTAATCTTTCCTTTTCAGGTCATTTCATAATCAAAAGAATATTCTCACCCAAGTACGGTGCAAATACAATCGTATCGGCAATTCGATCTCAACACTCATTCAAGACAAATACAACTCTGATACTTCCTTTCGGGTCTTTCTTTAAAGATAATTAAAAAACAATCAAAGAACCTCTCATCCTTTCTAGGAACCTGTCTATGTAATCTTTTCTAAGATAACTCATATCCTTTCTAGGAGCCTGTCTAGGTAGTCTTCTCTAAGACGTTTATCAACCTTTCTAGGTAATCTTTTCTAAGATAATTCATATCCTTTCTAGGAGCCTGTCTAGGTAGTCTTCTCTAAGACGTTTATCAACCTTTCTAGGTAATCTTTTCTAAGATAATTCATATCCTTTCTAGGAACCTTTCTAGGTAATCTTTTCTAAGATGATTCATATCCTTTCTAGGAACCTGTCTAGGTAATCTTTTCTAAGACGTATCATATCCTTTCTAGGAGCCCTTCTAGGTCAGTCTTGTTTAAGACATATCTCAACCTCTCTAGGTAATCTTCCTTTAAATATTTATCCAGCATTTTCTAAGACATCTATTGCCCTTTCAAGGAGCTTCTCAAATAATCTTCTACAAGACACTCCTTCCCGAGCTTTGTCATTGATCTATCTATTCAGGAACCTTTCCAAGTAATCTTCTGTAATACATTACTTCAGATACAATCAATGCATAAAACTCAGTCTGAAAAGCATCCGCTTCAGACAAATATCTTGTCCGACGTCTGATGGCATCTTCAAGTCCATCTCCGACAAGCGCCTTTAAATACTTCAAGCTCAGACATAGTCTAACATACGACTTATCCTGACTTTCGTACTTATCCATATCAGATGGCATCTTTAAGCCCATCTCCTACAAACAGTCCCTATCTCAGCAAGGGCAAATTTCTTGGTATTCTAGTGTTCAATCATCTTCCACCATCAGATTCCGACTGGTATACAATCCACTCTCCATCTTCAGGTTTAAGAAAATTGAACAGGGGCAACTGTCATACCCCAAAATTTGCCCATATTATTTCTCTTGTGCAAGTTCAAATCAACATACAAAATTCTAAGACCACATTTAATTGAACTAAAATTGAGGGTTAAGGGATGGCACAGGTCGGCTAAAATTTGAAGAATACATAAGTGCTAATTCAAAAAATTTAGAGATTTTTTTCACTAATGGGCCTATCATGTGAAATCTAAAATAACCATGACCTCATGAAGCCCATAAACCCATCCTTACCTACTTTTTTGATTTTTTTGATTTTTGTATTTATTCATTTAAATACCAAAAAATCAAATAAATCATAAGTTGGCAATTAAAGGTCATATATTTGATTTTCAATCAATTCAAATCAATATCATGAATAATCTGAAACGTGGAAAAGGTGTGAAAAATAGAGTTGGACCAATTTGGCAAAATCTCATAACCAATTTCAATCAAGTTTCAATAAAATCTCAATCAATTGATTCTTCCCCAATTTCAGTAACCTAGTCCATCTCATATATAACAAAGGGTGATCAGATGCAAAAAAAAAAAGAGGATTGGCAGACGTTATAAAACCGCAGCCGAACTCACGCAGAAGAAAAAAAATTCGATCATTGTTCCTAAAGTTGCAGCTTGATTCAGGAGGTTTTAAAGATCCAAACGCCTCCCTGGGGCATCACTGAATATTCCCCAACCTATTTCGAACGTGAAAGCATCAAGAACACAGCTATATTATTCACGGTTTGTATCCAAAATTTTCAGAATCAAATCTATACATACATGCGTTTTTAATACGATTTGAGCATATATTCATGGTTAGAATGATATTGTGATGCTTTCTGGGCATTTTAATTTGATCATTGTTGCATATTCGAGAAGTCACCATGGTTAGGGTTTCGGCCATACGATTTGGGGGCGGTGGTTGGAGGCAAAATCGTCCAAGATCAATGACATTGTTGGATTTGTTGGACGATTTCCATGCGATCCATGCCGTTAATTTTTATTTACCGTCTATTTTTGTTAAGCTTTGATTCGCAGGACAATGGCTATGGAGCCCAAACCATGGCCGCATCCCTGCGTCTTCGCGAGGAAGAAGAACAGTGAAGGCGCCAAGTTTTCTTAATTTTATGACTTTAGTTTTATATATTAATCACCGGCGGTAAAAATCAAACAAGGTGTGCATTTGGCCGAGTTGGTAAAGGCAGCTATTGAGGCCAATGGCGTGGGTTCGAAACCCTGCGTCAACATATATTTTTTATGAAATAACATGCTTTCAGGTTTCGTGCGCACCACGCATATAGGTGTACGATGTACCCTCATTCTCCAGCCAATGGATCTCCACTAAAGACAGATCCTAAGGACCAAATCGAGTGCCACACCATAGATCTGCATAGGCCTTACCACACTCAATCAAACGCTAAGTTCTCTCAATTTCTATTTTAATTACATAATTTATTTTCCTTTTTTATTTTGGTCATTTATTTTAAAACTCTTTAGAAAAATCTTTCTTTTTTTTAACACTTGATTTCTTTTTTTTCTAAAAAAACATAATAAATAATAAAAATATATTTATTTGTTTTAATTATATTTTAATTGTTTTTTTAGTGAATTTAAATTGTTTAAATTAACTGGTTGACTATTAGTTTTATTCAATACACGCTAGGGTTAGATATTTTGATCGAAACTTTATTTTCGCCGATTTAATTAATTAGGTTGAAAAACCAATAATTAATTAAATTGATTTTATTCTATTAACTAGGGTTAACTTATACCCTCATCAGGGTTTGCGAAGATCATGCCTACACTAAATATTTTATTTTCTGTGCCTTTTCAGGGTCGCTTTTCAAATACGTTTCGATTACGCACCGCCCCTTCACCAAAGCTAAGTATTCGATTCTATTGTTTTAAAAGTTTATTTGGTTTCCTTTTAAAAATTAGGGTCGCTTTGCCTTCATCCTTCTTTTTGCCTTTGCCTTTTTAGGGTTAACCCTGAGATCTCTCCCGACTACTAACCCTATCAGATCAAATGCGAAGCTAAGTTCTTATTCATATTTAATTTCTCTTTGACATTTTTTATTAAGTTAGGGTTAACTTTAATTCTCACTGAATTAGCCATACACTCACCCTCTTCTGTTTATTCTTCCTTTTCAATTTTCAGGGTTTGATGACCGCCGAAGCTACGAGTTTGGTAACCCTAAAACCCTAACCTTGATATTTTTTCTTTGTTTATTATTACTTATGTCAAACCCTATTAAGGGATCCGCTGGTTACAATTTCCCTCCCCCATATTTGTTAATTATTTCTGTTAAACTGCGTGGTTAGTAATTCTAGGGAGTGCAACCTCGAATCGAACATAGAATCACTAATTTTATAAGATAATATACTTGAATGTAATCACGTGATTGGTGCACACACGCACGCTTTTGGGTAAACCTCTCTGTTGCCTGTTGCCTGTTGCCTTGTTGCCTGTTGCCTTGTTGCCTGTTGCCTTGTTGCCTTGTGTATTTTTCGCATAATAGCCATGTCCCTCGAATACGAGGATACCTCAGCCATGTTGCCTCGATAAACAAAGGTCATGTGACCCTAATGATGCTGCATTCGATACACTAACATGACCTCGACCCTCGAAAGTTGCCTACGGAAAAGGCTGAGGTATCTTCTCGTTGCCTACGAAAGGCTATTCTGATCCTTCCCTCTAGACTACCTGCCTCTCTATATCATGGGTCAGTCTTAGGGCGAATAATAACGCGATGACCCTTCAACCTCCAAACGAAAGGCTTCCTGCCCTCTTATGGCAAGGATAGACCCTTTCATTCTGAAAGGCTAAAAAGAGACCTATCATTTGAGTTTAAGGTAATTGCCCCTAATTGCCTTGCCATGCTCTATTTTCTATATTCTTTCTCAAAATTCTTCAAAAACTGGCTACGCTCATTTTACGAGCTAAAGTCCATTTTTTCCTCTTTCATCTACATTTTCTGAAAATGAGCAAGCAAAGCAATTAAGAGCCCATGGAAAACCATGGATGCAAAGGGTGCCTTACACCTTCCCTTTGCATAAATTACCCCCCGAACTTAGATTTCTTTAAAAAGGTTTTTTTCTGTTTCTTTTTGCCTTTCCGAATTTGTTTGGATAAAATAAAAGTCGGTGGCGACTCTTGCTTACCGCGACATTTCGATCGATAAAAAGTCAGTTCACCGTATTACAGGGTGTAAGGTTTATTAGGGTTTAAGGTTTATTAGGGTTTAGGGTTTATAAGGTATTAAGGTTTATTAGGGTTTAGGGTTTATTAGGGTTTAGAGTTCAGGGTTCAGGCTTCAGGGTTCAAGGTTCAGGGTTCAGGTTGTTCATTTTTCTCTCCCCTCTCTATTTGTATAAAAATCATGATCATTGAATACTTACAGAGAGAGTTATGGTTTTTGCAAGTAAAATACCTAAATCTTAGTTTTTAAGCATATTTGATTTAGTATGTAGACTTCATTTTCGTGGCTATTTTAAGGTACTTTACAAGCTTCAAAGAAAAAAGTTCCAAACATGAAAGTTTTAGGAAAAATTTTTCCTTTCCAAAAAGTCCAATTTCCTGTCCATGAGTTCAAAATTGAGTGAGTTATGCATGGTAAAAGTAGGCTTCCCATTCATTTTTCACCAAAAGTTCATTTAGCACCAAAATGTCAATGTCAGGTTTTTAGGTCAAATTTGAAGGTCTAGACCTCATCTTATACCATTATGCACCACATGTGGGTTGCCTAAACCAACAAAACCAAGTACTTTGCCCTTTGTACCTCCTTTTTACATTTTAGCCATTTTTGGTAACTTTTTCAAATCACTAGATCTACTAATTCTTTTTGGCCCATCTTTGGAGGATCAAATTCTCACTTTATGAAAGAGCCCAAACCACAAAATTTGGCCATGGATAATATGTAAAACACTTCTTTTAAAATAACCACCTCACATGTGCAAAAATTTTAAACTTGGTGATTAAGCAATTTTTAAGTGCAAGTCCCCTATTGTCCCTCCTCCATGTGCTATATAAAGACCATTTGACCTCTCATAAACCCTATTTCATGCAACTATTCTCTCCAATTCCAGATCTATAATTTCGAGCTCTCTTTCAAATTTCATTTGATTTCTCAAGATTCTCTTGTTGCTACCTTTATGGTTCATCTTATTCAAGCTTAAGGAATTATGGATTTATTTACCACCAATTAAGTTTCCTTAAGCTTAAATCACTCTCATCGTAGAATTTGGAAGTTTAAAAACATGTTCATGCATCTTTAGCTGACCCATACAATAGGTATGAGATGGGTTTAAAGTTTATTAGGGTTTTAGGGTTTAAGGTTTATTAGGGTTTATAAGGGTTTAAGGTTTATTAGGGTTTAGGTTTTATTAGGGTTTCAGGTTTATTAGGGTTTAGGGTTTATAAGGTATTAAGGTTTATTAGGGTTTAGGGTTTATTAGGGTTTAGAGTTCAGGGTTCAGGCTTCAGGTTGTTCATTTTTCTCTCCCCTCTCTATTCGTATAAAGATCATGATCATTGAATACTAACAGAGAGAGTTAAGGTTTTTGGAAGCAAAATACCTAAATCTTAGTTTTAAGCACATTTAATTTAGTATGTAGGCTTCATTTTCGTGGCTATTTTAAGGTACTTTACAAGCTTCAAATCAAAAAGTTCCGAACATGAAAGTTGTAGGAAAAAGTTTTCCTTTCCAAAAAGTCCAATTTCCTGTCCATTTGTTCAAAATTGAGAGAGTTATGCTTGGTAAAAGTAGGCTTCCTATTCATTTTTCACCAAAAGTCCATTTAGCACCAAAATGTCAATGTCAGGTTTTTAGGTCAAATTTCAAGGTCTAGACCTCATCTTATACCAATATGCACCATATGTGGGTTTCCTAAACCAACCAAACCAAGTACTTTTCCCTTTGTATCTCTTTTTTACATTTTAGTCATTTTTGGTAACTTTTTCAAGTCACTAGATCTACTAATTCTTTTTGGCCCATCTTTGGAGGATCTAATTCTCACTTTATGAAAGAGCCCAAACCACAAAAATTTGGCCATTGATAATACGCAAAACGCTTTTTTAAAATAGCCACCTCACATGTGCAAAAATTTTAAACTTGGTGATTAAGCAATTTTTAAGTGCAAGACCCCTATTGTTACTTTTCCATGTGCTATATAAAGACCGTTTGACCTCTCATAAACCCTATTTCATGCAACTATTCTCTCCAATTCCAAATCTATAATTTTGAGCTCTCTTTCAAATTTCATTTGATTTCTCAAGATTCTCTTGTTGCTACCTTTATGGTTCATCTTATTCAAGCTTAAGGATCAAGATTCTCTGGGTTTCTAAAACTCAAATTGCAAGGAATTATGGATTTATTTACCACCAATTAAGTTTCCTTAAGCTTAAATCACTCTCATCGTATAATTTTGAAGTTTAGAAACATGTTCATGCATCTTTAGCTGACCCATACAATAGGTATGAGATGGGTTTAAAGTTTATTAGGGTTTTAGGGTTTAAGGTTTATTAGGGTTTATTAGGGTTTATTAGGGTTTAGGTTTTATTAGGGTTTCAGGTTTATTAGGGTTTAGGGTTTATAAGGTATTAAGCTTTATTAGGGTTTAGGGTTTATTAGGGTTTAGAGTTCAGGGTTCAGGCTTCAGGTTGTTCATTTTTCTCTCCCCTCTCTATTCGTATAAAGATCATGATCATTGAATACTAACAGAGAGAGTTAAGGTTTTTGGAAGCAAAATACCTAAATCTTAGTTTTAAGCACATTTGATTTAGTATGTAGGCTTCATTTTAGTGGCTATTTTAAGGTACTTTACAAGCTTCAAATCAAAAAGTTCCGAACATGAAAGTTGTAGGAAAAAGTTTTCCTTTCCAAAAAGTCCAATTTCCTATCCATTGGTTCAAAATTGAGAGAGTTATGCATGGTAAAAGTAGGCTTCCTATTCAATTTTCACCAAAAGTCCATTTAGCACCAAAACGTCAATGTCAGGTTTTTAGGTCAAATTTCAAGGTCTAGACCTCATCTTATACCAATATGCACCATATGTGGGTTGCCTAAACCAACCAAACCAAGTACTTTTCCCTTTGTATCTCTTTTTTACATTTTAGTCATTTTTGGTAACTTTTTCAAGTCACTAGATCTACTAATTCTTTTTGGCCCATCTTTGGAGGATCTAATTCTCACTTTATGAAAGAGCCCAAACCACAAAAATTTGGCCATGGATAATACGCAAAACGCTTCTTTTAAAATAGCCACCTCACATGTGCAAAAATTTTAAACTTGGTGATTAAGCAATTTTTAAGTGCAAGACCCCTATTGTTACTTTTCCATGTGCTATATCAAGACCGTTTGACCTCTCATAAACCCTATTTCATGCAACTATTCTCTCCAATTCCAAATCTATAATTTTGAGCTCTCTTTCAAATTTCATTTGATTTCTCAAGATTCTCTTGTTGCTACCTTTATGGTTCATCTTATTAAAGCTTAAGGATCAAGATTCTCTGGGTTTCTAAAACTCAAATTGCAAGGAATTATGGATTTATTTACCACCAATTAAGTTTCCTTAAGCTTAAATCACTCTCATCGTAGAATTTTGAAGTTTAGAAACATGTTCATGCATCTTTAGCTGACTAATACAATAGGTATGAGATGGGTTTAACGTTTATTAGGGTTTAAGGTTTATTAGGGTTTATAAGGGTTTGAGGTTTATTAGGGTTTAGGTTTTATTAGGGTGTAAGGTTTATTAGGGTTTAAGGTTTATTAGGGTTTAGGGTTTATAAGGTATTAAGGTTTATTAGGATTTAGGGTTTATTAGGGTTTAGAGTTCAGGGTTCAGGCTTCAGGGTTCAAGGTTCAGGGTTCAGGTTGTTCATTTTTCTCTCCCCTCTTTATTCGTATAAAAATCATGATCATTGAATACTTACAGAGAGAGTTATGGTTTTTGCAAGTAAATACCTAAATCTTAGTTTTTAAGCATATTTGATTTAGTATGTAGACTTCATTTTCGTGGCTATTTTAAGGTACTTTACAAGCTTCAAATAAAAAAGTTCCAAACATGAAAGTTTTAGGAAAAATTTTTCCTTTCCTAAAAGTCCAATTTCCTGTCCATGAGTTCAAAATTGAGTGAGTTATGCATGGTAAAAGTAGGCTTCCCATTCATTTTTCACCAAAAGTCCATTTAGCACCAAAATGTCAATATCAGGTTTTTAGGTCAAATTTCAAGGTCTAGACCTCATCTTATACCAATATGCACCACATGTGGGTTGCCTAAACCAACAAAACCAAGTACTTTGCCCTTTGTATCTCCTTTTTACATTTTAGCCATTTTTGGTAACTTTTTCAAATCACTAGATCTACTAATTCTTTATGGCCCATCTTTGGAGGATCTAATTCTCACTTTATGAAAGAGCCCAAACCACAAAAATTTGGCCATGGATAATACGCAAAACGCTTCTTTTAAAATAACCACCTCACATGTGCAAAAATTTTAAACTTGGTGATTAAGCAATTTTTAAGTGCAAGTCCCCTATTGTCCCTCTTCCATGTGCTATATAAAGAACATTTGACCTCTCATAAACCCTATTTCATGCAACTTTTCTCTCCAATTCCAGATCTATAATTTTTAGCTCTCTTTCAAATTTCATTTGATTTCTCATGATTCTCTTGTTGCTACCTTTATGGTTCATCTTATTCAAGCTTAAGGATCAAGATTCTCTGGGTTTCTAAAACTCAAATTGCAAGGAATTATGGATTTATTTACCACAAATTAAGTTTCCTTAAGCTTAAATCACTCTCATCGTAGAATTTTGAAGTTTAGAAACATGTTCATGCATCTTTAGCTGACCCATACAATAGGTATGAGATGGGTTTAAAGTTTATTAGGGTTTTAGGGTTTAAGGTTTATTAGGGTTTATAAGGGTTTAAGGTTTATTAGGGTTTAGGTTTTATTAGGGTTTCAGGTTTATTAGGGTTTTGGGTTTATAAGGTATTAAGCTTTATTAGGGTTTAGGGTTTATTAGGGTTTAGAGTTCAGGGTTCAGGCTTCAGGTTGTTCATTTTTCTTTCCCCTCTCTATTCGTATAAAGATCATGCTCATTGAATACTAACAGAGAGAGTTAAGGTTTTTGGAAGCAAAATACCTAAATATTAGTTTTAAGCACATTTGATTTAGTATGTAGGCTTCATTTTAGTGGCTATTTTAAGGTACTTTACAAGCTTCAAATCAAAAAGTTCCGAACATGAAAGTTGTAGGAAAAAGTTTTCCTTTCCAAAAAGTCCAATTTCCTGTCCATTGGTTCAAAATTGAGAGAGTTATGCATGGTAAAAGTAGGCTTCCTATTCATTTTTCACCAAAAGTCCATTTAGCACAAAAATGTCATTGTCAGGTTTTTAGGTCAAATTTCAAGGTCTAGACCTCATCTTATACCAATATGCACCATATGTGGGTTGCCTAAACCAACCAAACCAAGTACTTTTCCCTTTGTATCTCTTTTTTACATTTTAGTCATTTTTGGTAACTTTTTCAAGTCACTAGATCTACTAATTCTTTTTGGCCCATCTTTGGAGGATCTAATTCTCACTTTAAGAAAGAGTCCAAACCACAAAAATTTGGCCATGGATAATACGCAAAACGCTTCTTTTAAAATAGCCACCTCACATGTGCAAAAATTTTAAACTTGGTGATTCAGCAATTTTTAAGTGCAAGACCCCTATTCTTACTTTTCCATGTGCTATATAAAGACCGTTTGACCTCTCATAAACCCTATTTCATGCAACTATTCTCTCCAATTCCAAATCTATAATTTTGAGCTCTCTTTCAAATTTCATTTGATTTCTCAAGATTCTCTTGTTGCTACCTTTATGGTTCATCTTATTCAAGCTTAAGGAGCAAGATTCTCTGGGTTTCTAAAACTCAAATTGCAAGGAATTATGGATTTATTTACCACCAATTAAGTTTCCTTAAGCTTAAATCACTCTCATCGTAGAATTTTGAAGTTTAGAAACATGTTCATGCATCTTTAGCTGACTCATACAATAGGTATGAGATGGGTTTAAAGTTTATTAGGGTTTAAGGTTTATTAGGGTTTATAAGGGTTTGAGGTTTATTAGGGTTTAGGTTTTATTAGGGTGTAAGGTTTATTAGGGTTTAAGGTTTATTAGGGTTTATAAGGTATTAAGGTTTAATAGGGTTTAGAGTTCAGGGTTGAAGCTTCAGGGTTCAAGGTTCAGTGTTCAGGTTGTTCATTTTTCTCTCCCCTCTCTATTCGTATAAAAATCATGATCATTGAATACTTACAGAGAGAGTTATGGTTTTTGCAAGCAAAATACCTAAATCTTAGTTTTTAAGCACATTTGATTTAGTATGTAGACTTCATTTTCGTGGCTATTTTACGGTACTTTACAAGCTTCAAATCAAAAAGTTCCTAACATGAAAGTTGTATGAAAAATTTTTCCTTTCCAAAAAGTCCTATTTCCCGTCCATGGGTTCAAAATTGAGTGAGTTATGCATGGTAAAAGTAGGCTTCCCATTCATTTTTCACCAAAAGTCCATTTAGCACCAAAATGTCAATGTCAGGTTTTTTGGTCAAATTTCAAGGTCTAGACCTCATCTTATACCAATATGCACCACATGTGGGTTGCCTAAACCAACAAAACCAAGTACACTGCCCTTTGTACCTCCTTTTTACATTTTAGCCATTTTTGGTAACTTTTTCAAATCACTAGATCTACTAATTCTTTTTGGCCCATCTTTGGAGGATCTAATTCTCACTTTATGAAAGAGCCCAAACCACAAAAATTTGGCCATGGATAATACGCAAAACGCTTCTTTTAAAATAACCACCTCACATGTGCAAAAATTTTAAACTTGGTGATTAAGCAATTTTTAAGTGCAAGTCCCCTATTGTCCCTCTTCCATGTGCTATATAAAGACCATTTGACCTCTCATAAACCCTATTTTATGTAACTATGCTCTCCAATTCCAGATCTATAATTTTGAGATCTCATTCAAATTTCATTTGATTTCTCAAGATTCTCTTGTTGCTACCTTTATGGTTCATCTTATTCAAGCTTAAGGATCAAGATTCTCTGGGTTTCTAAAACTCAAATTGCAAGGAATTATGGATTTATTTACCACCAATTAAGTTTCCTTAAGCTTAAATCACTCTCATCGTAGAATTTTGAAGTTTAGAAACATGTTCATGCATCTTTAGCTGACCCATACAATAGGTATGAGATGGGTTTAAAGTTTATTAGGGTTTTAGGGTTTAAGGTTTATTAGTGTTTATAAGGGTTTAAGGTTTATTAGGGTTTAGGTTTTATTAGGGTTTAAGGTTTATTAGGGTTTAGGGTTTATAAGGTATTAAGGTTTATTAGGGTTTAGGGTTTATTAGGGTTTAGAGTTCAGGGTTCAGGCTTCAGGTAGTTCATTTTTCTCTCCTCTCTCTCTATTCGTATAAAGATCATGATCATTGAATACTAACAAAGAGAGTTATGGTTTTTGCAAGCAAAATACCTAAATCTTAGTTTTTAAGCACATTTGATTTAGTATGTAGGCTTCATTTTTGTGGCTATTTTAAGGTACTTTACAAGCTTTAAATCAAAAAGTTCCAAACATGAAAGTTGTAGGAAAAATTTTTCCTTTCCAAAAAGTCCAATTTCCTGTCCATGAGTTCAAAATTGAGTGAGTTATGCATGGTAAAAGTAGGCTTCCCATTCATTTTTCACCAAAAGTCCATTTAGCACCAAAATGTCAATGTCAGGTTTTTAGGACAAATTTCAAGGTCTAGACCTCATCTTATACCAATATGCACCACATGTGGGTTGACTAAACCAACCAAACCAAGTACTTTGCCCTTTGTACCTCCTTTTTACATTTTAGCCATTTTTGGTAACTTTTTCAAATCACTAGATCTACTAATTCTTTTTGGCCCATCTTTGGAGGATCTACTTCTCACTTTATGAAAGAGCCCAAACCACAAAAATTTGGCCATGGATAATACGCAAAACGCTTCTTTTAAAATAACCACCTCACATGTGCAAAAATTTTAAACTTGGTGATTAAGCAATTTTTAAGTGCAAGACCCCTATTGTTACTCTTCCATGTGCTATATAAAGACCGTTTGACCTCACATAAACCCTATTTCATGCAACTATTCTCTCCAATTCCAAATCTATAATTTTGAGCTCTCTTTCAAATTTCATTTGATTTCTCAAGATTCTCTTGTTGCTACCTTTATGGTTCATCTTATTCAAGCTTAAGGATCAAGATTATCTGGGTTTCTAAAACACAAATTGCACGGAATTATGGATTTATTTACCATCAATTAAGTTTCCTTAAGCTTAAATCACTCTCATTGTAGAATTTAGAAGTTTAGAAATAAGTTCATGCATCTTTAGCTGACCCATACAATAGGTATGAAATGGGTTTATGGTTTATTAGGTTTTTAGGGTTTAAGGTTTATTAGGGTTTATAAGGGTTTAAGGTTTATTAGGGTTTAGGTTTTATTAGGGTTTAAGGTTTATTAGGATTTAGGGTTCATATGGTATTAAGGTTTATTAGGGTTTAGGGTTTATTAGGGTTTAGAGTTCAGGGTTCAGGGTTAAGGGTTCAAGGTTCAGGGTTCATGTTGTTAATTTTTCTCTCCCCTCTCTATTGGTATAAAGATCATGACCATTGAATACTAACAAAGAGAATTATGATTTTTGCAAGCAAAATACCTAAATCTTAGTTTTTAAGCACATTTGATTTAGTATGTAGGCTTCATTTTTGGGGCTATTTTAAGGTACTTTTCAAGCTTCAAATCAAAAAGTTCCAAACATGAAAGTTGTAGGAAAAATTTTTCCTTTCCAAAAAGTCCAATTTCCCGTCCATGGGTTGAAAATTGAGTGAGTTGTGCATGGTAAAAGTAGGCTTCCCATTCATTTTTCACCAAAGTCCATTTAGCACCAAAATGTCAATGTCAGGTTTTTAGGTCAAATTTCAAGGTCTAGACCTCATCTTATACCTAGGGGTGTGCAAAATATCCGGTTTTGATGTCCAAATCCATATCCAAACCTAAACCACTTTTAAATATCCGGATATAATTGAATGGTTATTAACCGGTTTAGTTATTAATGGTTTGGTTATCCATTCATATAATTCGGATATAATTAAATGGTTATTAACCGGTTAAATTATTTTGGATTCGGTTATAATCCGGTTATTATCCAAATCCAAATATTTTAATTCTCAAAATATTAATTTTTTTTTGAAAAAAATTATTTTTGGAAAAAATATTTTTCAAATCTGGATTTTTAAAAAAACCGGTTATATAATCATAACCAAATTTATAACCGGTTTCATAACCACTTTTTATTAAAATGTGGTTATGGTTATAAATCCAAACCATTTAAATGGTTTTAAAATGGTTATGGTTTGGTTTTTGAAAATAACCAACCATGCACACCCCTACTTATACAAATATGCACCATATGTGGGTTGCCTAAACCAACAAAACCAAGTACTTTTCCCTTTGTATCTCTTTTTTACATTTTAGTCATTTTTGGGAACTTTTTCAAGTCACTAGATCTACTAATTCTTTTTGGCCCATCTTTGGAGGATCTAATTCTCACTTTATGAAAGAGCCCAAACCACAAAAATTTGGCCATGGATAATACGCAAAACGCATCTTTTAAAATAGCCACCTCACATGTGCAAAAATTTTAAACTTGGTGATTAAGCAATTTTTAAGTGCAAGACCCCTATTGTTACTTTTCCATGTGCTATATAAAGACCGTTTGACCTCTCATAAACCCTATTTCATGCAACTATTCTCTCCAATTTCAAATCTATAATTTTGAGCTCTCTTTCAAATTTCATTGATTTCTCAAGATTCTCTTGTTGCTACCTTTATGGTTCATCTTATTCAAGCTTAAGGATCAAGATTCTCTGGGTTTCTAAAACTCAAATTGCAAGGAATTATGGATTTATTTAACACCAATTAAGTTTCCTTAAGCTTAAATCACTCTCATCGTAGAATTTTGAAGTTTAGAAACATGTTCATGCATCTTTAGCTGACTCATACAATAGGTATGAGATGGGTTTAAAGTTTATTAGGGTTTAAGGTTTATTAGGGTTTATAAGGGTTTGAGGTTTATTAGGGTTTAGGTTTTATTAGGGTGTAAGGTTTATTAGGGTTTAAGGTTTATTAGGGTTTAAGGTTTATTAGGGTTTAGGGTTTATAAGGTATTAAGGTTTATTAGGGTTTAGGGTTTATTAGGGTTTAGAGTTCAGGGTTCAAGCTTCAGGGTTCAAGGTTCAGTGTTCAGGTTGTTCATTTTTCTCTCCCCTCTCTATTTGTATAAAAATCATGATCATTGAATACTTACAGAGAGAGTTATGGTTTTTGCAAGCAAAATACCTAAATCTTAGTTTTTAAGCACATTTAATTTAGTATGTAGACTTCATTTTCGTGGCTATTTTAAGGTACTTTACAAGCTTCAAATCAAAAAGTTCCAAACATGAAAGTTGTATGAAAAATTTTTCCTTTCCAAAAAGTCCAATTTCCCGTCCATGGGTTCAAAATTGAGTGAGTTATGCATGGTAAAAGTAGGCTTCCCATTCATTTTTCACCAAAAGTCCATTTAGCACCAAAATGTCAATGTCAGATTTTTTGGTCAAATTTCAAGGTCTAGACCTCATCTTATACCAATATGCACCACATGTGGGTTGCCTAAACCAACAAAATCAAGTACATTGCACTTTGTACCTCCTTTTTACATTTTAGCCATTTTAGGTAACTTTTTCAAATCACTAGATCTACTAATTCTTTTTGGCCCATCTTTGGAGGATCTAATTCTCACTTTATGAAAGAGCCCAAACCACAAAAATTTGGCCATGGATAATACGCAAAACGCTTCTTTTAAAATAACCACCTCACATGTGCAAAAATTTTAAACTTGGTGATTAAGCAATTTTTAAGTGCAAGTCCCCTATTGTCCCTCTTCCATGTGCTATATAAAGACCATTTGACCTCTCATAAACCCTATTTCATGTAACTATGCTCTCCAATTCCAGATCTATAATTTTGAGCTCTCTTTCAAATTTCATTTGATTTCTCAAGATTCTCTTTTGCTACCTTTATGGTTCATCTTATTCAAGCTTAAGGATCAAGATTCTCTGGGTTTCTAAAACTCAAATTGCAAGGAATTATGGATTTATTTACCACCAATTAAGTTTCCTTAAGCTTAAATCACTCTCATCGTGGAATTTTGAAGTTTAGAAACATGTTCATGCATCTTTAGCTGACCCATACAATAGGTATGAGTGTGAATACAAGATTACACTCAAAGATGTTTTTGATTCATGGCAAACTCAAATAAGCATTCAAACAACAAGGCGGAAGCAGAAAACTCAAAGAAAAGCAAGCATTGATCACTCATGATAGAACAGGTCAACCCATTATGCTTATAGGTTGACTCAACACAAGCAAAACAAGAAGAATGCAGAAAAGCAGCAGTTAGGTCGACCTACCATCAACCCAGGTCGACCTAAAATAGAGAAAAATCCATATACTCCTGCTAGGTCGACTCACACATCATCTAGGTTGACCTAAATTGATGAATTTTACATACCAGCCTGCTAGGTCGACCTACACAACAACTAGGTCGACCTAATCTGAGAAAATGTCCCCAGAATGCATTTGAAGAGGATTCTGGTCGACCTACTCCTTAAACAGGTCGACCTAACTGGGAGCAAAATTCTGCAAGCTCTGCTAGGTCGACCTAAGCACTACAAGAGGTCGACCTAACTGATCAAGAATGCCAAAAATTCTGTTTCTCTCATCTCCAACTGTCAAGCTATCATATATATTGTCCAAGGTTCATTATTCAAAGTAACACCAACGACTGAAAGATACACAAAGGCTTCTCATCTTCGTTCTTCGTCATCTCCAACACAATTACACATAATCATTCTTGCGTTGAGGGTTAGTGATCGAGTTCGATAACATCCATGGAACGGAATTGAAGATTCCTAGTGGGTGAAGATTTGTGGGGTTTTTGGTGAATAAAATCTGCGGGTTTTGTCCTCCAAGATAGGTGTTTCTTGGGGGTTTTTATCAAGAGGCTTCATCGAGGATCCGGCTGAGTGTGAAGATTGAAGAACAAGGGTTCGAGGGAATTGAAGACACTGTAGAAAGGGATCAAAGTGAAGCTCTTGAATAACCTTGATCTGACTCAAGATTAAGGGGGAAGAAGATTCAAAGGATCGACATAATTGGTTTATGGTTTATCGCTTTGTTATCTTCTTTGTATATACTACTTTCAACATTAATGAAAGATTACCCAATTTCAGTTTGGAATTGGGGGCAGACGTAGT
This sequence comes from Vicia villosa, assembly GCF_029867415.1. Lineage (NCBI taxonomy): Eukaryota > Viridiplantae > Streptophyta > Magnoliopsida > Fabales > Fabaceae > Vicia > Vicia villosa. Next base: position 24,440 of record NC_081180.1, on the reverse strand, counting down.
CGTAGCGAGGACGTTCGACGAACTGCCTAAACAAATATCGTGTTCTTGTCGCTTTTACTTTTTCATTTACATTCTGTTCATATTTGGTTATAATAGCAAATTGATCAACGATTCGAGTGTTAAGATTGTGAATTAAGAACTTACATAAACATCACAATCCACCACACATTGAATCATCTTCAATTTGATCATTATCACCAAGTGTTTGTATATTTGTTTCTATCACTCTTACTGCATTGCAAACATTGTCCATCATACAAGAAGTTAATCTGATTTTAAGTAAGAGCAACGCTTTGATTCTGCAACGTATACTCTTATCACTTACCTCAAGTCTTTGACTGGTTTTTAAACACATATATAATCGTTTCGATAGTGGTTCGGAATAGACGCGAGTCGATTCAGAATTACTTCCGCTGAAAAGTCGTTTAACTCCGTAAAACTGTGAACGATCTATTCACCCCCCCTCTAGATCCTAAGGCCAACGTCTAACAAGTGGCATCAAGAGCTCTGGTTTATTCCGTGCTACGTGAAACACTTATTAGAAAGATGGCTTCCGGACCTAAAAGGGCTCACAATAGAGCTCCAGTTTTCAACAATGAAAACTATGGCTATTGGAAGGATTGTATGTGTGTCCACATCAATGCAATTGATAGGAACATCTGGACAGCTATTGTCAATGGTCCCTTTCAGATCACCATGACAAATGCAGCTGGTGCAGTTGTTCCAAAACCAGAAAATACTTGGGATGCTGAAGATGAAAAGAGATATGCATACGATTGGAAAGCGAGAAACATTCTAATCTCAGCTCTAGGAGTTGATGAATACTATCGCGTTTCCCATTGTAGATCAGCTAAAGCTATGTGGGACACATTGCAAGTTGCCCACGAGGGAACGGATGATGTCAAACTAGCTAGGATCAATACGTTAACTCAAGAGTTCGAACTCTTCCACATGGAAGATGGTGAATCCATCGAAAACATGCAGAAGAGATTCGTTCACCTGAAAAATCGATTAAATTCTCTTGATAGACCTGTTTCCAATGCAGTTGCTACTAACAAAATCTTAAGATGCTTGAACAGGGAATGGCAACCCAAGGTTACAGCAATAAAGGAAGCAAATGATCTAAACACCTTAGACATTACCACTCTCTTTGGTAAACTAGAGGAACATGAACAACACCTTAAATGCCTTGACATGCATGAAAAAAGGGCAAAGAAAGAAAAGAACATGGAGAAAGAGGTAGAGAAGAAGTCAATAGCTCTAAAAGCTTCAACCTCCAAGACCTCAAGACAAGAGCCAAAGGATAGTGATACAAGTGATGACGAAGACTCCGATGATGATGAAATGGGACTGTTTGTGCGAAGATACAACAAATATCTAAAGAAAAATGGAGCAAAACATTCTGACAAAGGCTTGATCAACTATAGAAAGCAATCAAACAAGTTCAAACAAGATGACGACAACAAAGGAAAAATCAAAGGTCTTTGCTTTAATTGTGGGAAAGCCGGTCACTACAAACCGGATTGTCCATACCTCAAGAAAGAAAAGGAGAAGAACCAAAGCAAAGGTCATAACAAATCTAAAAGAGCCTACATAGCATGGGAAAGTGATTCATCTAGTGAAAGCTCATCAAGCGATGAAGAAGAATCAGCAAACCTATGTTTCATGGCTCATCAACACAAGAAAAAGAAAGCTGTAAGTCATCTTAAACCTGAACTCGTGGATAAGGTATCTCATTCTCAACTAAAACTTGCTTTTGAAGAATTACATAGAGATGCAATTAAAGCTTTCAAACTTTTGGCCTCAAATAAGAAAATATTTTCATATCTTGAATCAAAAGTTGAGAAAACCGAAAAGGATATGGAAGCTTTAAAACAATCTATGCTAGACATTCAAAAGGATAAAGTTGAAATAGATCCTACATCATGGTTTGGTTGTGAGACATGTCACATTTGGCAAAAAGAAGTAAGAGATCTAAAAGCCAAGTTAGACAAGGCTCTACAACCAAAAGTGACTTTTGCGGTTGATCCAAATAAGTTCAAAAGATCGTATACTCCTTTATATAGTAAATACACTTTTGTACCAAAAATATCAACTAGCAAAACTCCATATTCTCATCATATTACCTGTAATTATTGTTGCAAAAAGGGACATACCATTGAAAAATGCAAATTTAGGAGAATTTTAGTTCCTAAAGGAGTATTTCAATGGTTGCCTAAGTGCAACAAACTGTGTACTCACTACCAAGGACCCAATGAAAATTGGGGACCTCCCTCTTTAAATTAATCTTGCAGGAAAAGTGTCTTGACATTGCCGAAAGGTTGTGGTTCCTTGATAGAGGATGTTCAAGACACATGACTGGAGACCTATCTCTTTTCGTTGAGTTTCAAGCAAAGAAAAAGGGGTATGTCACCTATGGAGATAACAATCGGGGAGCCATACTTGGTAAAGGAAGTGTAGGTAACCCTTCTACCACTACTATAACTGATGTGCTGCTAGTAGAAGGTCTTAAACATAATCTTTTAAGTATAAGTCAATTGTGTGACAAAGATTTTAAAGTAATGTTTACAAATTCTGGCTGCACAATAGAACATACTAAGAAAAGAGACATTATGTTTAAGGGCTTAAGAGTAAACAACATCTACATGCTAAACTTGGATGAGGTATCTAAGTCTAGTACCAAGTGTCTAGTTGCTCTGGGCGAAGACTCATGGCTTTGGCATAGACGTCTCGCCCACATAAATTTTGACTTACTTAATAAAGTTGTCTCAAAAGATTTAGTAATCGGCTTACCTAAAATGAAGTTTTCAAAAGATCATCTATGTGATGCTTGTCAAAAGGGAAAGCAAACAAAAATCTCTTTTAAATCAAAGAACGTGGTTTCAACATCACGCCCTCTTGAACTACTTCACATGGATCTCTTTGGCCCTTCAAGGACTAAAAGCATAGGTGGAAACACCTATGGTTTTGTCATTGTCGATGATTACTCTAGATTTTGTTGGACAATCTTTCTACCTAGTAAGGATCAAACTTTTCCAGCTTTCACACAATTTGCAAGATTATGTCAAAACAAAATGAACAACAAAATAGTTGCAATTCGAAGTGATCACGGTGGAGAGTTTGAAAACATTCTTTTTGAAAAATACTGTGATAAACATGGAATTGAGCATAACTTTTCAGCTCCTAGAACACCTCAACAAAACGGAGTAGTTGAACGTAAAAATCGGGTTCTAGAGGAGCTGGCAAGAACAATGCTGAATGAGGGTAATCTACCAAAGTATTTCTGGGCTGACGCGATTAGTACAGCATGTTATGTTTTGAATAGGATAAGAATACGTCCTATACTGAACAAAACTCCCTATGAATTACTAAAAGGTAGAAAACCAAATGTATCTCATCTCCATGTATTCGGTTGCAAGTGTTTTGTTTTGAACAATGGTAAGGATAATCTTGGTAAATTCGATGCTAAAGCTGATGAGGGCATATTCCTTGGTTACTCACAATCTAGCAAAGCATATCGGATATATAATAAGAGATTACTTATAGTAGAAGAGTCAGTACACGTGTCTTTTGATGAATCTTATGCAAAATATGTCGAGAAAGGTCTTTCATTTAATGGTGCAGGTCCATCCACTGAAGACATTGTCAAGGATAAGGAAGACGAGAATGAAAGTATTGTAAAGAAAGATGTTGAGAGAGAGAAAGATGAGTCTCACAATGAAAATGAAAAAGAAAGCATCTCAAACAATGAAGAACTTCCCAAGGCCTGGACAAATGTGAAAGACCATCCAATTGACAATATAATAGGAGACATCTCAAGGGGCGTTACAACACGCTCAAAGATAAGTAACTTCTGTCATCATTTTGCTTTTGTTTCACAAGTTGAGCCGAAAAACGCTAAGGATGCATTACTTGATGAGCATTGGCTAATGGCCATGCAAGGAGAATTAAACCAATTTAAACGGAATGATGTTTGGGACTTAGTCCCTCATCCGGGAGATCATCAAGTAATAGGCACTAGATGGGTTTTTCGTAACAAACTTGATGAAAACGGCGTTATTACTAGAAACAAAGCTAGATTAGTTGCCCAAGGTTATAATCAAGAGGAAGGTATTGATTATGAAGAGACATACGCTTCTGTAGCACGTCTCGAAGCTATTCGTCTCTTACTTGCTTATGCTTGTTCTAAAGACTTCAAACTATTCCAAATGGATGTTAAAAGTGCCTTTCTAAATGGCTATATAAATGAAGAAGTCTATGTTGCTCAGCCACCCGGCTTTGAGAATTACATGTATCCAACTCATGTCTATAAGCTGAAACGTGCTCTATACGGTCTTAAACAAGCCCCTCGGGCTTGGTACGAACGTTTGAGCAAATTTCTCCTTAGTCAAGGGTACTCTAGGGGTAAAGTTTATTAAAAGAAAAGATAAAGATATTCTCTTAGTCCAAATTTATGTAGATGACATTATATTTGGGTCGACTAATGCAAAACTTGTCAAAGATTTTTCTAAGCTTATGCAGAGTGAATTTGAGATGAGTCTCATGGGTGAGCTAAATTTCTTCCTTGGCCTACAAATCAAGCAACTCAGTCATGGAACGTTTGTGAATCAAACCAAATACTGTACGGAGCTGCTCAAAAGATTTGGAATGAGTGAAGCAAAAGAAATTGACACACCTATGGCAACAAATACTAATCTAGACAAAGATGAGAAAGGTAAAGAGGTTGACGTGAAATTATACCGAGGTATGATAGGTTCACTATTGTATCTTACTGCCTCAAGACCAGACATTATGTTTAGTGTGTGTATGTGTGCAAGATATCAATCTTGTCCAAAAGAATCTCACTTGAAAGCTGTCAAAAGAATTCTGCGATACTTACGTGGAACTACTACATATGGCCTATGGTATCCAAAGGGAAATGAGTGTCATTTGGTAGGATTCTCCGATTCAGATTTTGCTGGCTGCAAATCCGATAGAAAAAGCACCAGTGGAACGTGTCATCTATTCTCAAATTCATTGATAAGTTGGCATAGCAAGAAACAAGTATCGGTTGCATTATCTACTGCTGAGGCAGAATATGTAGCTGCTGGAAGCTGCTGTGCACAAATATTATGGCTCAAGCAACAACTTCTTGACTTTGGTATTAAGCTTGATCGCATACCTATCATGTGTGATAACACAAGTGCCATAAACTTGAGTAAAAATCATGTCTTACACTCACGTACCAAGCATATTGAAATAAGACATCACTTTCTACGAGATCATGTAGAGAAAGGAGACGTTACATTTGAACATGTAGAAAGCAAGAAGCAACTAGCTGACATCTTCACCAAACCTCTAGCAACGGAGCAATACTTCAACATTCGTAGGGAATTAGGGATACTCGATATCTCTAATTTGGGCTAATTACGTTTGTTCTCTCTTAATATTATTCCTTTACTTTATATATATATATATATATATATATGTTTTTTTTTGCTAACATTTTTCTTAGGGTAAAGGTAGTTCATCATCTAGCCAGGCGTCATTCCACATTGATTAAAGGCTGCCATTAAAGTTGAGAAAGCGGTAACGTTATTGTTGTTCACTTCCAAAAATATTATTGATACTATAATATGCTATCAATTAACATGCTTATAGTGACTTCATGCATATATCGCTCTTGCTCATTTGACTCTCATGCTATCACTGGCTACCTTTTTATGAATGCTAGCATTTTATCTATGTTTCTCTTGTTACTCTTCTATTTTCGTCGTACTTTTTTTTGATGTTGTCAAAGGGGGAGATAGATGCTGAGTGTACGGGGGAGCTTTGTTGAGAGATTGCCTTGTTGAGAGATAGATGTTGGATGTACGGGGGAGCTTTGTTGAGTCTTTATCACTTACTACCAAAGCTTCGACTAATGGTTTGCCATCATCAAAAAGGGGGAGCATGTGAATACAAGATTACACTCAAAGATGTTTTTGATTCATGGCAAACTCAAATAAGCATTCAAACAACAAGGCGGAAGCAGAAAACTCAAAGAAAAGCAAGCATTGATCACTCATGATAGAACAGGTCAACCCATTATGCTTATAGGTTGACTCAACACAAGCAAAACAAGAAGAATGCAGAAAAGCAGCAGTTAGGTCGACCTACCATCAACCCAGGTCGACCTAAAATGGAGAAAAATCCATATACTCCTGCTAAGTCGACTCACACATCATCTAGGTCGACCTAAATTGATGAATTTTACATACCAGCCTGCTAGGTCGACCTACACAACAACTAGGTCGACCTAATCTGAGAAAATGTCCCCAGAATGCATTTGAAGAGGATTCTGGTCGACCTACTCCTTAAACAGGTCGACCTAACTGGGAGCAAAATTCTGCAAGCTCTGCTAGGTCGACCTAAGCACTACAAGAGGTCGACCTAACTGATCAAGAATGCCAAAAATTCTGTTTCTCTCATCTCCAACTGTCAAGCTATCATATATATTGTCCAAGGTTCATTATTCAAAGTAACACCAACGAGTGAAAGATACACAAAGGCTTCTCATCTTCGTTCTTCGTCATCTCCAACACAATTACACATAATCATTCTTGCGTTGAGGGTTAGTGATCGAGTTCGATAACATCCATGGAACGGAATTGAAGATTCCTAGTGGGTGAAGATTTGTGGGGTTTTTGGTGAATAAAATCTGCGGGTTTTGTCCTCCAAGATAGGTGTTTCTTGGGGGTTTTTATCAAGAGGCTTCATCGAGGATCCGGCTGAGTGTGAAGATTGAAGAACAAGGGTTCGAGGGAATTGAAGACACTGCAGAAAGGGATCAAAGTGAAGCTCTTGAATAACCTTGATCTGACTCAAGATTAAGGGGGAAGAAGATTCAAAGGATCTACATAATTGGTTTATGGTTTATCGCTTTGTTATCTTCTTTGTATATACTACTTTCAACATTAATGAAAGATTACCCAATTTCAGTTTGGAATTGGGGGCAGACGTAGTCGTAGCGAGGACGATCGACGAACTGCCTAAACAAATATCGTGTTCTTGTCGCTTTTACTTTTTCATTTACATTCTGTTCATATTTGGTTATAATAGCAAATTGATCAACGATTCGAGTGTTAAGATTGTGAATTAAGAACTTACATAAACATCACAATCCACCACACATTGAATCATCTTCAATTTGATCATTATCACCAAGTGTTTGTATATTTGTTTCTATCACTCTTACTGCATTGCAAACATTGTCCATCATACAAGAAGTTAATCTGATTTTAAGTAAGAGCAACGCTTTGATTCTGCAACGTATACTCTTATCACTTACCTCAAGTCTTTGACTGGTTTTTAAACACATATATAATCGTTTCGATAGTGGTTCGGAATAGACGTGAGTCGATTCAGAATTACTTCCGCTGAAAAGTCGTTTAACTCCGTAAAACTGTGAACGATCTATTCACCCCCCCTCTAGATCCTAAGGCCAGCGTCTAACAAGTGGCATCAAGAGCTCTGGTTTATTCCGTGCTACGTGAAACACTTATTAGAAAGATGGCTTCCGGACCTAAAAGGGCTCACAATAGAGCTCCAGTTTTCAACAGTGAAAACTATGGCTATTGGAAGGATTGTATGTGTGTCCACATCAATGCAATTGATAGGAACATCTGGACAGCTATTGTCAATGGTCCCTTTCAGATCACCATGACAAATGCAGCTGGTGCAGTTGTTCCAAAACCAGAAAATACTTGGGATGCTGAAGATGAAAAGAGATATGCATACGATTGAAAAGCGAGAAACATTCTAATCTCAGCTCTAGGGTTTAGGGTTTATAAGGTATTAAGGTTTATTAGGGTTTAGGGTTTATTAGGGTTTAGAGTTCAGGGTTCAGGCTTCAGGGTTCAACGTTCAGGGTTCAGGTTGTTCATTTTTCTCTCCCCTCTCTATTCGTATAAAAATCATGATCATTGAATACTTACAGAGAGAGTTATGGTTTTTGCAAGCAAAATACCTAAATCTTAGTTTTTAAGCACATTTGATTTAGTATGTAGACTTTATTTTCGTGGCTATTTTAAGGTACTTTACTAACTTCAAATAAAAAAAGTTCCAAACATGAAAGTTGTAGGAAAAATTTTTCCTTTCCAAAAAGTCCAATTTCCTGTCCATGGGTTCAAAATTGAGTGAGTTATGCATGGTAAAAGTAGGCTTCCCATTCATTTTTCACCAAAAGTCCATTTAGCACCAAAATGTCAATGTCAGGTTTTAAGGTCAAATTTCAAGGTCTAGACATCATCTTATACCAATATGCACCATATGTGGGTTGCCTAAACCAACCAAACCAAGTACTTTGCCCTTTGTACATGTTTTTTACATTTTAGCCATTTTTGGTAACTTTTTCAAATCACTAGATCTACTAATTCTTTTTGGCCCATCTTTGGAGGATCTAATTCTCACTTTATGAAAGAGCCCAAACCACAAAAATTTGTCCATGGATAATACGCAAAACGCTTCTTTTAAAATAGCCACCTCACATGTGTAAAAATTTTAAACTTGGTGATTAAGCAATTTTTAAGTGCAAGACCCCTATTGTTACTCTTCCATGTGCTATATAAAGACCGTTTGACCTCTCATAAACCCTATTTCATGCAACTATTCTCTCCAATTCTAGATCTATAATTTTGAGCTCTCTTTCAAATTTCATTTGATTTCTCAAGATTCTCTTGTTGCTACCTTTATGGTTCATCTTATTCAAGCTTAAGGATCAAGATTATCTGGGTTTCTAAAACACAAATTGCACGGAATTATGGATTTATTTACCAGCAATTAAGTTTCCTTAAGCTTAAATCACTCTCATTGTAGAATTTAGAAGTTTAGAAATAAGTTCATGCATCTTTAGCTGACCCATACAATAGGTATGAGATGGGTTTAAAGTTTATTAGGGTTTTAGGGTTAAAGGTTTATTAGGGTTTATAAGGGTTTGAGGTTTATTAGGATTTAGGTTTTATTAGGGTTTAAGGTTTATTAGGGTTTAAGGTTTATTAGGGTTTAAGGTTTATTAGGGTTTAGGGTTTATAAGGTATTAAGGTTTATTAGGGTTTAGGGTTTATTAGGGTTTAGAGTTCAGGGTTCAGGCTTCATGTTGTTAATTTTTCTCTCCCCTCTCTCATCATATAAAGATCATGATCATTGAATACTAACAGAGAGAGTTATGGTTTTTGCAATCAAAATCCCTAAATCTTAGTTTTTAAGCACATTTGATTTAGTATGTAGGCTTCATTTTTGTGGCTATTTTAAGGTACTTTACAAGCTTCAAATCAAAAAGTTCCAAACATGAAAGTTGTAGGAAAAAGTTTTCCTTTCCAAAAAGTCCAATTTCCCGTGCATTGGTTCAAAATTGAGAGAGTTATGCATGGTAAAAGTAGGCTTCCCATTCATTTTTCACCAAAAGTCCATTTAGCACCAAAATGTCAATGTCAGGTTTTTAGGTCAAATTTCAAGGTCTAGACCTCATCTTATACCAATATGCACCACATGTGGGTTGCCTAAACCAACCAAACCATGTACTTTGCCCTTTGTACCTCTCTTTTACATTTTAGCCATTTTTGGTAACTTTTTCAAATCACTAGATCTACTAATTCTTTTTGGCCCATCTTTGGAGGATCTACTTCTCACTTTATGAAAGAGCCTAAACCAAAAAAATCTGGCCATGGATAATACGCAAAACGCTTCTTTTAAAATAGCCACCTCACATGTGCAAAAATTTTAAACTTGGTGATTATGCAATTTTTAAGTGCAAGACCCCTATTGTTACTCTTCCATGTGCTATATAAATACCGTTTGACCTCTCATAAACCCTATTTCATGCAACTATTCTCTCCAATTCCAAATCTATAATTTTGAGCTCTCTTTCAAATTTCATTTGATTTCTCAAGATTCTCTTGTTGCTACCTTTATGGTTCATCTTATTCAAGCTTAAGGATCAAGATTATCTGGGTTTCTAAAACACAAATTGCACGGAATTATGGATTTATTTACCATCAATTAAGTTTCCTTAAGCTTAAATCACTCTCATCGTAGAATTTTGAAGTTTAGAAACATGTTCATGCATCTTTAGCTGACTCATACAATAGGTATGAGATGGGTTTAAAGTTTATTAGGGTTTTAGGGTTTAAGGTTTATTAGGGTTTATAAGGGTTTGAGGTTTATTAGGATTTAGGTTTTATTAGGGTTTAAGGTTTATTAGGGTTTAAGGTTTATTAGGGTTTAGGGTTTATAAGGTATTAAGGTTTATTAGGGTTTAGGGTTTATTAGGGTTTAGAGTTCAGGGTTCAGGCTTCAGGTTGTTCATTTTTTTCTCCCCTCTCTATTCATATAAAGATCATGATCATTGAATACTAACAGAGAGAGTTATGGTTTTTGCAAGCAAAATACCTAAATCTTAGTTTTTAAGCACATTTGATTTAGTACGTAGGCTTCATTTTCGTGGCTATTTTAAGGTACTTTACAAGCTTCAAATCAAAAAGTTCCAAACATAAAAGTTGTAGGAAAAAGTTTTCCTTTCCAAAAAGTCCAATTTCCTGTTCATTGGTTCAAAATTGAGAGAGTTATGCATGGTAAAAGTAGGCTTCCCATTCATTTTTCACCAAAAGTCCATTTAGCACCAAAATGTCAATGTCAGGTTTTTAGGTCAAATTTCAAGGTCTAGACCTCATCTTTTACCAATATGCACCACATGTGGGTTGCCTAAACCAACCAAACCAAGTACTTTGCCCTTTGTACCTCTTTTTTACATTTTAGCCATTTTTGGTAACTTTTTCAAATCACTAGATCTACTAATTCTTTTTGGCCCATCTTTGGAGGATCTACTTCTCAGTTTATGAAAGAGCCCAAACCACAAAACTTTGGCCATGGATAATACGCAAAACGCTTCTTTTAAAATAGCCACCTCACATGTGCAAAAATTTTAAACTTGGTGATTAAGCAATTTTTAAGTGCAAGACCCCTATTGTTACTCTTCCATGTGCTATATAAAGACCGTTTGACCTCACATAAACCCTATTTCATGCAACTATTCTCTCCAATTCCAAATCTATAATTTTGAGCTCTCTTTCAAATTTCATTTTATTTCTCAAGATTCTCTTGTTGCTACCTTTATGGTTCATCTTATTCAAGCTTAAGGATCAAGATTCTCTGGGTTTCTAAAACACAAATTGCAAGGAATTATGGATTTATTTAACACCAATTAAGTTTCCTTAAGCTTAAATCACTCTCATCGTAGAATTTTGATGTTTAGAAACATGTTCATGCATCTTTAGCTGACCCATACAATAGGTATGAAATGGGTTTAAGGTTTATTAGGGTTTAAGGTTTATTAGGGTTTATAAGGGTTTGAGGTTTATTAGGGTTTAGGTTTTATTAGGGTGTAAGGTTTATTAGGGTTTAAGGTTTATTAGGGTTTAGGGTTTATAAGGTATTAAGGTTTATTAGGGTTTAGGGTTTATTAGGGTTTAGAGTTCAGGGTTCAAGCTTCAGGGTTCAAGGTTCAGTGTTCGGGTTGTTCATTTTTCTCTCCCCTCTCTATTCGTATAAAAATCATGATCATTGAATACTTACAGAGAGAGTTATGGTTTTTGCAAGCAAAATACCTAAATCTTAGTTTTTAAGCACATTTAATTTAGTATGTAGACTTCATATTCGTGGCTATTTTAAGGTACTTTACAAGCTTCAAATCAAAAAGTTCCAAATATGAAAGTTGTAGGAAAAAGTTTTCCTTTCCAAAAAGTCCAATTTCCCGTGCATTGGTTCAAAATTGAGAGAGTTATGCATGGTAAAAGTAGGCTTCCCATTCATTTTTCACCAAAAGTCCATTTAGCACCAAAATGTCAATGTCAGGTTTTTAGGTCAAATTTCAAGGTCTAGACCTCATCTTATACCAATATGCACCACATGTGGGTTGCCTAAACCAACCAAACCATGTACTTTGCCCTTTGTACCTCTTTTTTACATTTTAGCCATTTTTGGTAACTTTTTCAAATCACTAGATCTACTAATTCTTTTTGGCCCATCTTTGGAGGATCTACTTCTCACTTTATGAAAGAGCCCAAACCAAAAAAATCTGGCCATGGATAATACGCAAAACGCTTCTTTTAAAATAGCCACCTCACATGTGCAAAAATTTTAAACTTGGTGATTATGCAATTTTTAAGTGCAAGACCCCTATTGTTACTCTTCCATGTGCTATATAAATACCATTTGACCTCTCATAAACCCTATTTCATGCAAATATTCTCTCCAATTCCAAATCTATAATTTTGAGCTCTCTTTCAAATTTCATTTGATTTCTCAAGATTCTCTTGTTGCTACCTTTATGGTTCATCTTATTCAAGCTTAAGGATCAAGATTATCTGGGTTTCTAAAACACAAATTGCACGGAATTATGGATTTATTTACCATCAATTAAGTTTCCTTAAGCTTAAATCACTCTCATCGTAGAATTTTGAAGTTTAGAAACATGTTCATGCATCTTTAGCTGACTCATACAATAGGTATGAGATGGGTTTAAAGTTTATTAGGGTTTTAGGGTTTAAGGTTTATTAGGGTTTATAAGGGTTTGAGGTTTATTAGGATTTAGGTTTTATTAGGGTTTAAGGTTTATTAGGGTTTAAGGTTTATTAGGGTTTAGGGTTTATAAGGTATTAAGGTTTATTAGGGTTTAGGGTTTATTAGGGTTTAGAGTTCAGGGTTCAGGCTTCAGGTTGTTCATTTTTTTCTCCCCTCTCTATTCATATAAAGATCATGATCATTGAATACTAACAGAGAGAGTTATGGTTTTTGCAAGCAAAATACCTAAATCTTAGTTTTTAAGCACATTTGATTTAGTACGTAGGCTTCATTTTCGTGGCTATTTTAAGGTACTTTACAAGCTTCAAATCAAAAAGTTCCAAACATAAAAGTTGTAGGAAAAAGTTTTCCTTTCCAAAAAGTCCAATTTCCCGTTCATTGGTTCAAAATTGAGAGAGTTATGCATGGTAAAAGTAGGCTTCCCATTCATTTTTCACCAAAAGTCCATTTAGCACCAAAATGTCAATGTCAGGTTTTTAGGTCAAATTTCAAGGTCTAGACCTCATCTTATACCAATATGCACCACATGTGGGTTGCCTAAACCAACCAAACCAAGTACTTTGCCCTTTGTACCTCTTTTTTACATTTTAGCCATTTTTGGTAACTTTTTCAAATCACTAGATCTACTAATTCTTTTTGGCCCATCTTTGGAGGATCTACTTCTCACTTTATGAAAGAGCCCAAACCAAAAAAATCTGGCCATGGATAATACGCAAAACGCTTCTTTTAAAATAGCCACCTCACATGTGCAAAAATTTTAAACTTGGTGATTATGCAATTTTTAAGTGCAAGACCCCTATTGTTACTCTTCCATGTGCTATATAAATACCGTTTGACCTCTCATAAACCCTATTTCATGCAACTATTCTCTCCAATTCCAAATCTATAATTTTGAGCTCTCTTTCAAATTTCATTTGATTTCTCAAGATTCTCTTGTTGCTACCTTTATGGTTCATCTTATTCAAGCTTAAGGATCAAGATTATCTGGGTTTCTAAAACACAAATTGCACGGAATTATGGATTTATTTACCATCAATTAAGTTTCCTTAAGCTTAAATCACTCTCATCGTAGAATTTTGAAGTTTAGAAACATGTTCATGCATCTTTAGCTGACTCATACAATAGGTATGAGATGGGTTTAAAGTTTATTAGGGTTTTAGGGTTTAAGGTTTATTAGGGTTTATAAGGGTTTGAGGTTTATTAGGATTTAGGTTTTATTAGGGTTTAAGGTTTATTAGGGTTTAAGGTTTATTAGGGTTTAGGGTTTATAAGGTATTAAGGTTTATTAGGGTTTAGGGTTTATTAGGGTTTAGAGTTCAGGGTTCAGGCTTCAGGTTGTTCATTTTTTTCTCCCCTCTCTATTCATATAAAGATCATGATCATTGAATACTAACAGAGAGAGTTATGGTTTTTGCAAGCAAAATACCTAAATCTTAGTTTTTAAGCACATTTGATTTAGTACGTAGGCTTCATTTTCGTGGCTATTTTAAGGTACTTTACAAGCTTCAAATCAAAAAGTTCCAAACATAAAAGTTGTAGGAAAAAGTTTTCCTTTCCAAAAAGTCCAATTTCCTGTTCATTGGTTCAAAATTGAGAGAGTTATGCATGGTAAAAGTAGGCTTCCCATTCATTTTTCACCAAAAGTCCATTTAGCACCAAAATGTCAATGTCAGGTTTTTAGGTCAAATTTCAAGGTCTAGACCTCATCTTTTACCAATATGCACCACATGTGGGTTGCCTAAACCAACCAAACCAAGTACTTTGCCCTTTGTACCTCTTTTTTACATTTTAGCCATTTTTGGTAACTTTTTCAAATCACTAGATCTACTAATTCTTTTTGGCCCATCTTTGGAGGATCTACTTCTCAGTTTATGAAAGAGCCCAAACCACAAAACTTTGGCCATGGATAATACGCAAAACGCTTCTTTTAAAATAGCCACCTCACATGTGCAAAAATTTTAAACTTGGTGATTAAGCAATTTTTAAGTGCAAGACCCCTATTGTTACTCTTCCATGTGCTATATAAAGACCGTTTGACCTCACATAAACCCTATTTCATGCAACTATTCTCTCCAATTCCAAATCTATAATTTTGAGCTCTCTTTCAAATTTCATTTTATTTCTCAAGATTCTCTTGTTGCTACCTTTATGGTTCATCTTATTCAAGCTTAAGGATCAAGATTCTCTGGGTTTCTAAAACACAAATTGCAAGGAATTATGGATTTATTTAACACCAATTAAGTTTCCTTAAGCTTAAATCACTCTCATCGTAGAATTTTGATGTTTAGAAACATGTTCATGCATCTTTAGCTGACCCATACAATAGGTATGAAATGGGTTTAAGGTTTATTAGGGTTTAAGGTTTATTAGGGTTTATAAGGGTTTGAGGTTTATTAGGGTTTAGGTTTTATTAGGGTGTAAGGTTTATTAGGGTTTAAGGTTTATTAGGGTTTAGGGTTTATAAGGTATTAAGGTTTATTAGGGTTTAGGGTTTATTAGGGTTTAGAGTTCAGGGTTCAAGCTTCAGGGTTCAAGGTTCAGTGTTCGGGTTGTTCATTTTTCTCTCCCCTCTCTATTCGTATAAAAATCATGATCATTGAATACTTACAGAGAGAGTTATGGTTTTTGCAAGCAAAATACCTAAATCTTAGTTTTTAAGCACATTTAATTTAGTATGTAGACTTCATATTCGTGGCTATTTTAAGGTACTTTACAAGCTTCAAATCAAAAAGTTCCAAATATGAAAGTTGTAGGAAAAAGTTTTCCTTTCCAAAAAGTCCAATTTCCCGTGCATTGGTTCAAAATTGAGAGAGTTATGCATGGTAAAAGTAGGCTTCCCATTCATTTTTCACCAAAAGTCCATTTAGCACCAAAATGTCAATGTCAGGTTTTTAGGTCAAATTTCAAGGTCTAGACCTCATCTTATACCAATATGCACCACATGTGGGTTGCCTAAACCAACCAAACCATGTACTTTGCCCTTTGTACCTCTTTTTTACATTTTAGCCATTTTTGGTAACTTTTTCAAATCACTAGATCTACTAATTCTTTTTGGCCCATCTTTGGAGGATCTACTTCTCACTTTATGAAAGAGCCCAAACCAAAAAAATCTGGCCATGGATAATACGCAAAACGCTTCTTTTAAAATAGCCACCTCACATGTGCAAAAATTTTAAACTTGGTGATTATGCAATTTTTAAGTGCAAGACCCCTATTGTTACTCTTCCATGTGCTATATAAATACCATTTGACCTCTCATAAACCCTATTTCATGCAAATATTCTCTCCAATTCCAAATCTATAATTTTGAGCTCTCTTTCAAATTTCATTTGATTTCTCAAGATTCTCTTGTTGCTACCTTTATGGTTCATCTTATTCAAGCTTAAGGATCAAGATTATCTGGGTTTCTAAAACACAAATTGCACGGAATTATGGATTTATTTACCATCAATTAAGTTTCCTTAAGCTTAAATCACTCTCATCGTAGAATTTTGAAGTTTAGAAACATGTTCATGCATCTTTAGCTGACTCATACAATAGGTATGAGATGGGTTTAAAGTTTATTAGGGTTTTAGGGTTTAAGGTTTATTAGGGTTTATAAGGGTTTGAGGTTTATTAGGATTTAGGTTTTATTAGGGTTTAAGGTTTATTAGGGTTTAAGGTTTATTAGGGTTTAGGGTTTATAAGGTATTAAGGTTTATTAGGGTTTAGGGTTTATTAGGGTTTAGAGTTCAGGGTTCAGGCTTCAGGTTGTTCATTTTTTTCTCCCCTCTCTATTCATATAAAGATCATGATCATTGAATACTAACAGAGAGAGTTATGGTTTTTGCAAGCAAAATACCTAAATCTTAGTTTTTAAGCACATTTGATTTAGTACGTAGGCTTCATTTTCGTGGCTATTTTAAGGTACTTTACAAGCTTCAAATCAAAAAGTTCCAAACATAAAAGTTGTAGGAAAAAGTTTTCCTTTCCAAAAAGTCCAATTTCCCGTTCATTGGTTCAAAATTGAGAGAGTTATGCATGGTAAAAGTAGGCTTCCCATTCATTTTTCACCAAAAGTCCATTTAGCACCAAAATGTCAATGTCAGGTTTTTAGGTCAAATTTCAAGGTCTAGACCTCATCTTATACCAATATGCACCACATGTGGGTTGCCTAAACCAACCAAACCAAGTACTTTGCCCTTTGTACCTCTTTTTTACATTTTAGCCATTTTTGGTAACTTTTTCAAATCACTAGATCTACTAATTCTTTTTGGCCCATCTTTGGAGGATCTACTTCTCACTTTATGAAAGAGCCCAAACCAAAAAAATCTGGCCATGGATAATACGCAAAACGCTTCTTTTAAAATAGCCACCTCACATGTGCAAAAATTTTAAACTTGGTGATTATGCAATTTTTAAGTGCAAGACCCCTATTGTTACTCTTCCATGTGCTATATAAATACCGTTTGACCTCTCATAAACCCTATTTCATGCAACTATTCTCTCCAATTCCAAATCTATAATTTTGAGCTCTCTTTCAAATTTCATTTGATTTCTCAAGATTCTCTTGTTGCTACCTTTATGGTTCATCTTATTCAAGCTTAAGGATCAAGATTATCTGGGTTTCTAAAACACAAATTGCACGGAATTATGGATTTATTTACCATCAATTAAGTTTCCTTAAGCTTAAATCACTCTCATCGTAGAATTTTGAAGTTTAGAAACATGTTCATGCATCTTTAGCTGACTCATACAATAGGTATGAGATGGGTTTAAAGTTTATTAGGGTTTTAGGGTTTAAGGTTTATTAGGGTTTATAAGGGTTTGAGGTTTATTAGGATTTAGGTTTTATTAGGGTTTAAGGTTTATTAGGGTTTAAGGTTTATTAGGGTTTAGGGTTTATAAGGTATTAAGGTTTATTAGGGTTTAGGGTTTATTAGGGTTTAGAGTTCAGGGTTCAGGCTTCAGGTTGTTCATTTTTTTCTCCCCTCTCTATTCATATAAAGATCATGATCATTGAATACTAACAGAGAGAGTTATGGTTTTTGCAAGCAAAATACCTAAATCTTAGTTTTTAAGCACATTTGATTTAGTACGTAGGCTTCATTTTCGTGGCTATTTTAAGGTACTTTACAAGCTTCAAATCAAAAAGTTCCAAACATAAAAGTTGTAGGAAAAAGTTTTCCTTTCCAAAAAGTCCAATTTCCTGTTCATTGGTTCAAAATTGAGAGAGTTATGCATGGTAAAAGTAGGCTTCCCATTCATTTTTCACCAAAAGTCCATTTAGCACCAAAATGTCAATGTCAGGTTTTTAGGTCAAATTTCAAGGTCTAGACCTCATCTTTTACCAATATGCACCACATGTGGGTTGCCTAAACCAACCAAACCAAGTACTTTGCCCTTTGTACCTCTTTTTTACATTTTAGCCATTTTTGGTAACTTTTTCAAATCACTAGATCTACTAATTCTTTTTGGCCCATCTTTGGAGGATCTACTTCTCAGTTTATGAAAGAGCCCAAACCACAAAACTTTGGCCATGGATAATACGCAAAACGCTTCTTTTAAAATAGCCACCTCACATGTGCAAAAATTTTAAACTTGGTGATTAAGCAATTTTTAAGTGCAAGACCCCTATTGTTACTCTTCCATGTGCTATATAAAGACCGTTTGACCTCACATAAACCCTATTTCATGCAACTATTCTCTCCAATTCCAAATCTATAATTTTGAGCTCTCTTTCAAATTTCATTTTATTTCTCAAGATTCTCTTGTTGCTACCTTTATGGTTCATCTTATTCAAGCTTAAGGATCAAGATTCTCTGGGTTTCTAAAACACAAATTGCAAGGAATTATGGATTTATTTAACACCAATTAAGTTTCCTTAAGCTTAAATCACTCTCATCGTAGAATTTTGATGTTTAGAAACATGTTCATGCATCTTTAGCTGACCCATACAATAGGTATGAAATGGGTTTAAGGTTTATTAGGGTTTAAGGTTTATTAGGGTTTATAAGGGTTTGAGGTTTATTAGGGTTTAGGTTTTATTAGGGTGTAAGGTTTATTAGGGTTTAAGGTTTATTAGGGTTTAGGGTTTATAAGGTATTAAGGTTTATTAGGGTTTAGGGTTTATTAGGGTTTAGAGTTCAGGGTTCAAGCTTCAGGGTTCAAGGTTCAGGTTCGGGTTGTTCATTTTTCTCTCCCCTCTCTATTCGTATAAAAATCATGATCATTGAATACTAACAGAGAGAGTTATGGTTTTTGCAAGCAAAATACCTAAATCTTAGTTTTTAAGCACATTTGATTTAGTACGTAGGCTTCATTTTCGTGGCTATTTTAAGGTACTTTACAAGCTTCAAATCAAAAAGTTCCAAACATGAAAGTTGTTGGAAAAATTTTTCCTTTCCAAAAAGTCCCAATTTCCCGTCCATTGGTTCAAAATTGAGAGAGTTATGCATGGTAAAAGTAGGCTTCCCATTCATTTTTCACCAAAAGTCCATTTAGCACCAAAATGTCAATGTCAGGTTTTTAGGTCAAATTTCAAGGTCTAGACCTCATCTTATACCAATATGCACCACATGTGGGTTGCCTAAACCAACCAAACCATGTACTTTGCCCTTTGTACCTCTTTTTTACATTTTAGCCATTTTTGGTAACTTTTTCAAATCACTAGATCTACTAATTCTTTTTGGCCCATCTTTGGAGGATCTACTTCTCACTTTATGAAAGAGCCCAAACCACAAAAATTTGGCCATGGATAATACGCAAAACGCTTCTTTTAAAATAGCCACCTCACATGTGCAAAAATTTTAAACTTGGTGATTATGCAATTTTTAAGTGCAAGACCCCTATTGTTACTCTTCCATGTGCTATATAAAGACCGTTTGACCTCTCATAAACCCTATTTCATGCAACTATTCTCTCCAATTCCAAATCTATAATTTTGAGCTCTCTTTCAAATTTCATTTGATTTCTCAAGATTCTCTTGTTGCTACCTTTATGGTTCATCTTATTCAAGCTTAAGGATCAAGATTCTCTGGGTTTCTAAAACTCAAATTGCAAGGAATTATGGATTTATTTACCACCAATTAAGTTTCCTTAAGCTTAAATCACTCTCATCGTAGAATTTTGAAGTTTAGAAACATGTTCATGCATCTTTAGCTGACTCATACAATAGGTATGAGATGGGTTTAAAGTTTATTAGGGTTTTAGGGTTTAAGGTTTATTAGGGTTTATAAGGGTTTGAGGTTTATTAGGATTTAGGTTTTATTAGGGTTTAAGGTTTATTAGGGTTTAAGGTTTATTAGGGTTTAGGGTTTATAAGGTATTAAGGTTTATTAGGGTTTAGGGTTTATTAGGGTTTAGAGTTCAGGGTTCAGGCTTCAGGTTGTTCATTTTTCTCTCCCCTCTCTATTCATATAAAGATCATGATCATTGAATACTAACAGAGAGAGTTATGGTTTTTGCAAGCAAAATACCTAAATCTTAGTTTTTAAGCACATTTGATTTAGTACGTAGGCTTCATTTTCGTGGCTATTTTAAGGTACTTTACAAGCTTCAAATCAAAAAGTTCCAAACATAAAAGTTGTAGGAAAAAGTTTTCCTTTCCAAAAAGTCCAATTTCCCGTTCATTGGTTCAAAATTGAGAGAGTTATGCATGGTAAAAGTAGGCTTCCCATTCATTTTTCACCAAAAGTCCATTTAGCACCAAAATGTCAATGTCAGGTTTTTAGGTCAAATTTCAAGGTCTAGACCTCATCTTATACCAATATGCACCACATGTGGGTTGCCTAAACCAACCAAACCAAGTACTTTGCCCTTTGTACCTCTTTTTTACATTTTAGCCATTTTTGGTAACTTTTTCAAATCACTAGATCTACTAATTCTTTTTGGCCCATCTTTGGAGGATCTACTTCTCACTTTATGAAAGAGCCCAAACCACAAAAATTTGGCCATGGATAATACGCAAAACGCTTCTTTTAAAATAGCCACCTCACATGTGCAAAAATTTTAAACTTGGTGATTATGCAATTTTTAAGTGCAAGACCCCTATTGTTACTCTTCCATGTGCTATATAAAGACCGTTTGACCTCTCATAAACCCTATTTCATGCAACTATTCTCTCCAATTCCAAATCTATAATTTTGAGCTCTCTTTCAAATTTCATTTGATTTCTCAAGATTCTCTTGTTGCTACCTTTATGGTTCATCTTATTCAAGCTTAAGGATCAAGATTCTCTGGGTTTCTAAAACTCAAATTGCAAGGAATTATGGATTTATTTACCACCAATTAAGTTTCCTTAAGCTTAAATCACTCTCATCGTAGAATTTTGAAGTTTAGAAACATGTTCATGCATCTTTAGCTGACTCATACAATAGGTATGAGATGGGTTTAAAGTTTATTAGGGTTTTAGGGTTTAAGGTTTATTAGGGTTTATAAGGGTTTGAGGTTTATTAGGATTTAGGTTTTATTAGGGTTTAAGGTTTATTAGGGTTTAAGGTTTATTAGGGTTTAGGGTTTATTAGGGTTTAAGGTTTATTAGGGTTTAGGTTTAGGGTTAGGGTTTAGAGTTCAGGGTTCAGGCTTCGGGTTGTTCATTTTTCTCTCCCCTCTCTATTCATATAAAGATCATGATCATTGAATACTAACAGAGAGAGTTATGGTTTTTGCAAGCAAAATACCTAAATCTTAGTTTTTAAGCACATTTGATTTAGTACGTAGGCTTCATTTTCGTGGCTATTTTAAGGTACTTTACAAGCTTCAAATCAAAAAGTTCCAAACATGAAAGTTGTAGGAAAAAGTTTTCCTTTCCAAAAAGTCCAATTTCCCGTCCATTGGTTCAAAATTGAGAGAGTTATGCATGGTAAAAGTAGGCTTCCCATTCATTTTTCACCAAAAGTCCATTTAGCACCAAAATGTCAATGTCAGGTTTTTAGGTCAAATTTCAAGGTCTAGACCTCATCTTATACCAATATGCACCACATGTGGGTTGCCTAAACCAACCAAACCAAGTACTTTGCCCTTTGTACCTCTTTTTTACATTTTAGCCATTTTTGGTAACTTTTTCAAATCACTAGATCTACTAATTCTTTTTGGCCCATCTTTGGAGGATCTAATTCTCACTTTATGAAAGAGCCCAAACCACAAAAATTTGGCCATGGATAATACGCAAAACGCTTCTTTTAAAATAGCCACCTCACATGTGCAAAAATTTTAAACTTGGTGATTATGCAATTTTTAAGTGCAAGACCCCTATTGTTACTCTTCCATGTGCTATATAAAGACCGTTTGACCTCTCATAAACCCTATTTCATGCAACTATTCTCTCCAATTCCAAATCTATAATTTTGAGCTCTCTTTCAAATTTCATTTGATTTCTCAAGATTCTCTTGTTGCTACCTTTATGGTTCATCTTATTCAAGCTTAAGGATCAAGATTCTCTGGGTTTCTAAAACTCAAATTGCAAGGAATTATGGATTTATTTACCACCAATTAAGTTTCCTTAAGCTTAAATCACTCTCATCGTAGAATTTTGAAGTTTAGAAACATGTTCATGCATCTTTAGCTGACTCATACAATAGGTATGAGATGGGTTTAAAGTTTATTAGCGTTTTAGGGTTTAAGGTTTATTAGGGTTTATAAGGGTTTGAGGTTTATTAGGATTTAGGTTTTATTAGGGTTTAAGGTTTATTAGGGTTTAAGGTTTATTAGGGTTTAGGGTTTATAAGGTATTAAGGTTTATTAGGGTTTAGGGTTTATTAGGGTTTAGAGTTCAGGGTTCAGGCTTCAGGTTGTTCATTTTTCTCTCCCCTCTCTATTCATATAAAGATCATGATCATTGAATACTAACAGAGAGAGTTATGGTTTTTGCAAGCAAAATACCTAAATCTTAGTTTTTAAGCACATTTGATTTAGTACGTAGGCTTCATTTTCGTGGCTATTTTAAGGTACTTTACAAGCTTCAAATCAAAAAGTTCCAAACATGAAAGTTGTTGGAAAAATTTTTCCTTTCCAAAAAGCCCAATTTCCCGTCCATTGGTTCAAAATTGAGAGTGTTATGCATGGTAAAAGTAGGCTTCCCATTCATTTTTCACCAAAAGTCCATTTAGCACCAAAATGTCAATGTCAGGTTTTTAGGTCAAATTTCAAGGTCTAGACCTCATCTTATACCAATATGCACCATATGTGGGTTGCCTAAACCAACCAAACCATGTACTTTGCCCTTTGTACCTCTTTTTTACATTTTAGCCATTTTTGGTAACTTTTTCAAATCACTAGATCTACTAATTCTTTTTGGCCCATCTTTGGAGGATCTAATTCTCACTTTATGAAAGAGCCCAAACCACAAAAATTTGGCCATGGATAATACGCAAAACGCTTCTTTTAAAATAGCCACCTCACATGTGCAAAAATTTTAAACTTGGTGATTATGCAATTTTTAAGTGCAAGACCCCTATTGTTACTCTTCCATGTGCTATATAAAGACCGTTTGACCTCTCATAAACCCTATTTCATGCAACTATTCTCTCCAATTCCAAATCTATAATTTTGAGCTCTCTTTCAAATTTCATTTGATTTCTCAAGATTCTCTTGTTGTTACCTTTATGGTTCATCTTATTCAAGCTTAAGGATCAAGATTCTCTGGGTTTCTAAAACTCAAATTGCAAGGAATTATGGATTTATTTACCACCAATTAAGTTTCCTTAAGCTTAAATCACTCTCATCGTAGAATTTCGAAGTTTAGAAACATGTTCATGCATCTTTAGCTGACTCATACAATAGGTATGAGATGGGTTTAAAGTTTATTAGGGTTTTAGGGTTTAAGGTTTATTAGGGTTTATAAGGGTTTGAGGTTTATTAGGATTTAGGTTTTATTAGGGTTTAAGGTTTATTAGGGTTTAAGGTTTATTAGGGTTTAGGGTTTATTAGGGTTTAGGGTTTATAAGGTATTAAGGTTTATTAGGGTTTAGGGTTTATTAGGGTTTAGAGTTCAGGGTTCAGGCTTCGGGTTGTTCATTTTTCTCTCCCCTCTCTATTCATATAAAGATCATGATCATTGAATACTAACAAAGAGAGTTATGGTTTTTGCAAGCAAAATACCTAAATCTTAGTTTTTAAGCACATTTGATTTAGTACGTAGGCTTCATTTTCGTGGCTATTTTAAGGTACTTTACAAGCTTCAAATCAAAAAGTTCCAAACATAAAAGTTGTAGGAAAAAGTTTTTCTTTCCAAAAAGTCCAATTTCCCGTTCATTGGTTCAAAATTGAGAGAGTTATGCATGGTAAAAGTAGGCTTCCCATTCATTTTTCACCAAAAGTTCATTTAGCACCAAAATGTCAATGTCAGGTTTTTAGGTCAAATTTCAAGGTGTAGACCTCATCTTATACGAATATGCACCACATGTGGGTTGCCTAAACAAACCAAACCAAGTACTTTGCCCTTTGTACCTCTTTTTTACATTTTAGCCATTTTTGGTAACTTTTTCAAATCACTAGATCTACTAATTCTTTTTGGCCCATTTTTGGAGGATCTAATTCTCACTTTATGAAAGAGCCCAAACCACAAAAATTTGGCCATGGATAATACGCAAAACGCTTCTTTTAAAATAGCCACCTCACATGTGCAAAAATTTTAAACTTGGTGATTATGCAATTTTTAAGTGTAAGACCCCTATTGTTACTCTTCCATGTGCTATATAAAGACTGTTTGACCTCTCATAAACCCTATTACATGCAACTATTCTCTCCAATTCCAAATCTATAATTTTGAGCTCTCTTTCAAATTTCATTTGATTTCTCAAGATTCTCTTGTTGCTACCTTTGTGGTTCATCTTATTCAAGCTTAAGAATCAAGATTCTCTGGG